>NC_056735.1:212627550-212745050 GCF_019279795.1 Protopterus annectens
CACACTACCTAGAGAGCGTACTAGGACCTATTGTTCGTAACATTCCGAGCATCTTAAAAGATAGCTACCAGCTAATCCATGATATATCAACAATCAAGGATAAATTTAAAGATACTTCTTACTTAATGGTAACTTTAGATGTAAGGAATTTATTTACAGCAATCCCCAATGACTACGGCATAGAAGCAGTTAGGAGTATGCTATCAATAACAGAAGGGGTAATGAATGAACAAGAGTTATTGGTATGTACTTTATTGGATACCATCCTCAACAATAATGTGTTTATATATCGTGATAAACTTTATGCAGAAAAGTGGGGGGTAGCAATGGGCACCCCCTGTGCCAACTCTTACGCGAATCTAGTGGTACATTATTGGGAGAGGGAGTTTTTATTTAGTAGCACATATTACCAACAAGTGCTACTATATAAAAGATTTGTTGATGACATACTACTATTTTGGAAAGGAACTGAGATGGATCTCTTAGAGTTTATCAGTTTCTTGGAGTTGACTACTGATTTTTTGAGATTTACCTCAGAAATCTCTGCAAGAGAAGTATGTTCCTTGGATGTTAAAATAACCAGGATGATGGATGGTGGTCTCTCCACGAGTCTATACAGAAAACCTTGTTGGAGGAATACACTTTTATGTTATAGTAGTATGCACCCTAGACATGTCTTTCCTAATGTGGTAAAAGGACAGTTTGTCAGAATATATAGGTTATGTAAAGAGAATTCTGACTTACAGAGACAGCTTGATGATCTACACACCCTGTTTTTAGACAGGAGGTATAATGATTCTATGATAAATAAAGTTAGATGTTCCATTATGGATAATATAAATGAGAATACTAAAATCACCATGAATCATGCAAATAATAGATCAGGAGGGAGTTATGATATTATAACCCCGTTTATTACGAGATATACTAATGACAACAAGAAAGTGGTGGACATAATAAGCAAACATTGGAGTGTACTCACCATAATGCTAAAACGTTGAATATAGTGGGACATAAACCAAGATTCAACTATAGAAATAGTAAGAATTTAAAAAGGCTATTATGTAAGGAACACACAAAAGATAGAATCAATAGATTAAGTATAAATAAAATGGGTCCTTTTTGCTGTATGAGTTGTAAAATGTGTAGATATATAACATTCGAACAACATTTTGTTCACCCTACCCTCATGTTTGAGTTTAAACCTAAGTTCTATGCTACATGCGATAGTAAGAATCTAATTTACTTAGCTACATGCACAAAATGTACAGGGTTTTATGTGGGCATGACAGCGAGGAGGTTAAAAGACAGAATATATAATCATATATACGATATCAGGAAAATGAACAACCAGAACGTGTTGGCCAGACATGTTAGTTTAAATGTCGGTCATACTTTTAGGTTCAGGGTGTTACAGATGATATTGCAGAATAAACGAGGGGGCAGTAACCTGAATCACTTAGAATCAGTTGAGCTTGAATGGATCTTTAGAATGAGAGCACATGTAGAACCAGGGCTCAACCAGTCTATTAGCATTAAACAAATACTGGATGCATGTATTTAGATGTATTTTTGGATTCAACCATATATATATATATATATATATATATATATATATATATATATATATATATACATATATTTCTATATTGTATTTTTATACTACATACTATATATATTATTAATATTCCCTCCATTAATGTTTTAAGAGGTAATGAATTATAAGCACTGGACATGCTTAAGGACCCAAATTTATACCCTGGATGTAGATGTACGTTAGTACACGCATTTTAGTAAATAGTGTTTTGATATATTTTATATATTTTTACATCGGATAGTGTAATATGATGTTGCAAATTGTGTTTTGTTTAAATTATTAATTTTTAGTTAGTCAATTATTATTACTTTATACTACTTATCACATTGTATTTTTTGTATTCAGGATACACATACA
Source organism: Protopterus annectens (assembly GCF_019279795.1). NCBI lineage: Eukaryota > Metazoa > Chordata > Ceratodontiformes > Protopteridae > Protopterus > Protopterus annectens. Next base: position 212,629,505 of record NC_056735.1, read on the forward strand.
CACATTTCATTATATATGATTCACTTTATATCTGGCTTTCAACCAGGAGCTGGTTGCCTTAAAATATTGCTTGCTCAATCAATCAATTATTGAATTCAATTATTGTATCCATTATTCAATTATTTGGTTGTGCAGTTAGTACTTAAGAACTGTTTGAAAATGTGTTTGTGAAATCTGAAGAAGCATGCCTGTGTAGCATGTGAAAGTGCTTATTTTATCTCATTTTGTTTTACTTCGACATTAAATACTGGTTTTATAACATTGTGGTGGTTGTGTCCAGTTTTGGTTTTGATACTGTTCTCATTGGGAATTACAACTTTTAGACGGTAGCAGCACTTATTTTTCTTTAACTATACTGTATTGTACAAGGAATATAATTTAATACAATCAGGAAGGTGTATCAAAGAGCACGTGTATGTTCCATGTGCAAGGGGCCTATGATTTGAAAACAGCACAAAGTTAATCTTTATCTGCCACTGGCAAAATGTATTTTCTTTGAATGTGGGTTTCAATGCTGTTTCAATGAATGTGAGTTTCAAGGGCAGACAAGTTTTAATGCTAAGTCTAGTTTCATTGTGAGACTGCATTGCTTTGTTTAGCAGATATTTATTGGCGTTCGTGCTGTAAAATGCAAAATAAAACTTTTCTAGCAAATCATTTAGGAATGAAGTTACTAAATAATGACAGACATTAAGTTTCAGATGTCATAACCTTCAGAAAAATGCATGCTAAAGCAAGACCTGTTATTCTATCAACTGTCTTAAGTTTATACAAGATCAATTTTTAGTACTGTTTGTATATTCCCCCAATATATTTGGCCTTGTCCAGATTTCCTGCATTAAGAGGTTGGGACTGAGGTACGTGCAAATAAATCGCTTTATAGAATTAGGACTATCCAAACCTCTCAACTGTTCCCAATTTTGGCTCAAAACGTTGCTCCCCCCTAATAATCCCTCCACAAAAATAGCAATTTTGGAAGAAAAAGTGGAGGCTTTACAATTATAAATAACTAATGATCAGAGTTATACATTACTTTTATTTCAGAAATGCATATAGATTCTTTAATTTTGTCAGCTGCTCAAGTTAACAGTGCTCATATTAAAATGGTGTCCCTTCTTTGACAGGTTCCTAACTATATTGTCTGGCAATTTTATATTTTTGCATCACATTTTTGGTCCGTTTTTCATAAAATTGCAGTTTTCTGGCAAATTACTGGCAAATCATTAAAGACTGAAGTTAGAAAATAATGGCAGACATTTGAGTTTCAGATTTCATACCTTTCAGAAAATTTGTACTAATGCAAGACCTACTACTATTCTATTATCTTTCTAAATTTATAAGGGCAATATTTAAAAAAAAAGTCTTTATTTTTGGGCCTTTGCCTCAGTTTATTTATAGATTTGTTGCTCTAAAAGGTTGAGAGGTATGTATGTGTGTGTGTGTGTGTGTGTGTGTGTGTGTGTGTGTGTGTGTGTGTGTGGTAGGTAGCATACCTCTCAACTGTTCGAATTTTGCAAAATGTCCATATTTTTGCCCCATATTTTTTGTCTGTTCCTCATAAAGTTTGTGATTTTCTAGAAAATCATTGAAGGCTAAAGTTGATAAATAATGACACATTTGAGTTTTAGACTTCATGTCCTTTAAAAAAATTCATACTAACACAAATCCTGTTATTCTACCAACTTTCTAAGTTCACGAGAGCATTATTTAATATCTGTCCCTGTTTATTTTAGGCTTTGTCCATATTTCTTGCACTAAGAGGTAGGTGGGGTGTGTGTGTGAATGAAACACCCTAGTTAGGGTTAGCAGGTGGTTAGTAATTTACTCAAGCTCAAAACCTGTACCTTAGTTACAGAAAACAAAAGCATGAATACTCTACCCCAACTACCATGCTGCATTTTTCAAAGAACTGACTTTCAGGTTCATTTTCAATTCAAGGAACCAAGTTTGAGTGAATTTATATTATATTACTGAAGAGGCATAACAGCGAATGCCTCTTCATCAATACTAAAAGAGAGAACCGTGAATTACGAGAATGGCCATAGCTTGGGTGGGGAGGGGGGTAGCAGTTTGAGAGCTGTGAGTACAACTTTGAAAATCCTAGCTATACCCCTGCTTATATCCATGTGCAGCACTGGGTATCCCCTTCCTATGCAGTGATGCCCTGCTTGCTAAGTAGAGATCCACCTTTTTCCTAAATTCATCTACAGAGTTACAGTCTCGGTCTGCCAATTAGAATCTTATATCCTCAGGTAAAATGCTAAGGGCTTGTTCACTCACCAAAAGGTCTGCCAGCCCTTCAAATGTGGTGACCTGACACCCACTCACCCACGTATGAAAATAAGTGCTTTACTCAGCAATATAATCATACACAATTTAATCTGCCTTGTGTCTATGCTCACAAAGCTTTTCTTCTGTAAGCTTCAGGTGTTAACTTAAAACATTTAAGTAAACAACGTTTGACTTTTTCATACATTAAACAATCAATATCAGACAGTTTAAGAACAGCAGTTACAGCTTTACCACGGAGTAAGAGGGTCAGGAACTATAGCCAGAGGCCTTGGTTTACATTATACTATTTACATACTGTTTCAAATATATGAATAAAACTATTAAAATTATCACCCTCTGTAAATTGTGGATGAAATTTACTGACCTTTATTGTTTTTGGGGTTCGGTTATTCCCTTCTCCATTACCTCCATGACCCTGGTGAAGAGTCAGCATCTCTCTCTCTCATGTTGATGCTGTTTCTCCTTTTTTCAGACTCCATATGCCACAGTTTCTCTGCTGATTCTAATTCCATCTGTTTCTTCTGCTGCAGTCTCTCTGCTGATTCTAATTTCAGCTGTTTGGCCTCCGGTTCAAGTCTCTTTAACTCCAGATGGAATTTTAAGTCCTCTGAGGAAAAGGTGAACTGTCTTGTTTCTGAGGGCTGTACATCCCCATTACCAAACTGGTTGTCCTCCTGGTTGCTGGTCTGAGCTGCAACTAAGGCTGAAATCACTTCCTCTTTGGTCAGTTTAGTGTACATCAGTTCTTTGTTTTCACACACATTGGCCAACTGTTTCTTTGTCAGCTTGCCATAACCCTCTACTGACATCTTTTCCTGCTTTCCCTGACTAAACTAAACTAACAAAAATAAATAAATAAAACTGCTGTGAAATGAAACTGCAAATGTCCACATTGAGGCTACATGAGAATATACTCACCTTCAGTGACAACTGCTTACAGCCTACAAAAGTTCAGTATCCACACCACTGCTCACCAGTATTATATATGATGTTCCAAATCTGGGCCAGTAATTAAGAGCCTAAATCCTCATCACTGACAGCGGAGAAGGATGTTCACTTGGAACAAAAATGGATACACTCAGTATTTCCTGATGCAGACCTCTCTGCATCAAGCACAATTTCCCTTAAGACCATACAGGGAACTCACTCAGCTCAGGGTCTGGGTTTCTCTCTCTGTCTCTCCCCAGTCTCCAGTAAGGCTCCTCACTGCACTGGCACAGCTATAGGGTTAGGTGCTCAGCTGAGTATTCAAGCCAAGTCCGCCAGCACCCTCTCTGTGAAACCAGTGCTTCATGTCCCTGCTCCAAGTAGCTGACACACACACACACTCTTTGAGATTTAATTTTTACACACACACACACACACACACACACACACACACACACACACACACACACACACACACACACACACACACCTGGGAAAGGCTGGCATAGATTACCCAGTCTACCAACTTTGCCCAGACTATAAGGTAAATTCACTGCCACCATTAAGTTACTATAAGGCTCTTACAAGGGTATCCAATTTTGCTGAGTGAAATTGATATTAATACAAATGGTAGTGTTGACTAAACAACAAGGCTTTCAGGAGTGGCCAGAGTTATCACCAAATAAATATATGCAAATACTCTCAAAGCTTAAATATGTTTTTAAAAAGATCAGCCACAATGAAAAGTTTAAATACATTTAATAATAAATAATAAAAGAATATGAGAAAACAAAATATCTATTTACAGTAAACACCAGAGTTTAAGCCACATGAAATATTAAAATAACACAGATGAGTAGATTCATACAGATACAGAAAGACAGTACTTAACTAATCGCACTATATTTTCCTGACAAATATAAAAATACTGTTTCCTGTTCACTTACTGGAGCAAGGCACGATGAAGCAGTTGAGTGGTTTTCCTTCTTTATCAGGTTCCAAGAAACAGACTTCCCAGTCTGACTGAGAGACTCCTCAATATAATATCTAAATATTATTTCTAGAATCACTTACAAAATGACATCACATCTGGTCACCTGAATATGTTTCCCACAATATCACCAGCATAGAAGCTGCCAGAATTATAGCACCTATGTGTTACCATACACACAGATATCTGCTGCAGCTACTGGAAGTCATAAAACAATTTCAAACCTCTATCCTTCCAGAGTAGCAATTAGCTCCTTGCTAGAGACAGCAAGGAAGGCTTCCTAATGCTCTGTTTTTCAGATATTTTGCCCCTGGTTGCAACCAGAACTGTAAGATACTATCTTCATGGCCTAATTTAGTTTCAGCTGTTCTTCAAAGTTTGCTGCAGCTGGATTGTGATTAACCTCTTCTCCTACAGTATCCTCTGTTAAAACATACATTTAATTCAGTTACAAAAATACATGTACATTTCTTTCCTTTCCAGCAGGGCATGCTGTTGATACATTTTTAACACAAGCAACTTTACAAATACATTTTCAGCACAAGCATCTGTACAAATCAGTTTGATATTCAGATAATAAAAACAAAACAAAACTGACCAGCTCAAAACCTTAGTTTAATGGTAAGCACTTTCGATGGGTAAACCAGCCTTCATCAGACAAATTACACACATCTCCTTCAAACTTTTATACACAAAGCAATTACTTAATCAAGCAATTAACAACAATAATTAATAATACAAATTACAATTTTTTTAACTTATTATAAAAACAACAGCCCCACACAAACACTACATAAACAATACATGCCACAACAATACTGTAAAACTTCATCTGCTAAAGGATTTCATTTTTAAAAGACTTGAAATAGAAATGGTCTCATTGAGGCATTAAGATAAATTTGCCACCAATATTCTCTATTTTCTAAGAGAATCTTCCAAGGACTCCCCCCAGGACCCACCTTTACTTGCTCTAAAACTACAAAACCAAAATAGTGATTATTATATTATTCAATATGTTTAAAAACAGCATTAGTGTTTTTCTTTGTATTTATTTCATAAATATGTTTTAATTTTCGGTCTATTTTCCCTATACAATAAGCAGAACAGTCAAAACATTTGGCAGCATATATCACCCCTTTTGTACCACCATATATATATAAAAAAACATACTCCAATAAGTTCTTACATTTTTCTAGTAACCATCCTTTTCATGTAAAGAAAGGTGTTGTAAAAGGACAAATGGTGCGGGCCACAAGGATGGTTACTGTGATGAATAAATTTATAGATGAGTGCTGTTTTATTGGACAGATGTTTTTAAATAGAAATTACCCTAGGGCATTAGCAGAGGTTGTGACCACTGAAGTGATTAATAAAAGGGTCTGTGGTATTTTTACCCTCTTTTGAACAATGTTACAAATATTGGGGTTAATGTGAATGAGGTAACTGAAGAAAATATACCTGCAGCAACTCAAAGTCCATCAATTAGTTCAGTGGACGTCCTTCTGGGAAAGTAAACTTTATTACTACTTTTACTAACAATAGTTGTGCTATTATGCAGGTTCTTCATAAAAATTGGGTATTCATTTCAGGAGATAGAGAGTTAAGTAGTATATTGGGGTTAAGTCCTAATGTTGTTTATAAAAAGGATAGAAATACGAAAGATCGGTGTGATACCCTTACATCAGATGAAAATAGACAAAAAGGTAGAATGAGGAACTGTAGTATGTGTAATCAATGTGCAAATATTTTAGAATGTGAATGTGTTTGTTTAGGTGATACATAGATTTATATTTCTGTTTTTTTCAGTTGTGGTACAAAATGGGTGATATATGCTGCTGATACACTTGAAGGAGATGTGTATAATTTGTCTGATGAAGGCTAGTTTACCGGTCAAAAGTGCTTACCATTAAACTGAGGTTTTGAGCTGGTTGGTTTTGTTTTAGTTTTTGGTGCTTTTTTGATATTCAAATAACATATAATTCTTTACTAATTTCTAGCTAGCTATGCTGGTATATATTATACTTCCACTGCCCTATTTCTCCTGGCATAGCTGTGCTGTAATGGAAACCTAGTTTAAAGAGGAAGAAGGCACCTCTGCGCTCCCAGGCTATACCTCATTCCGTACCTTTCGGCCCCATAATATGGCCTGAAGCTCCAAAGGTGGTGGTGTCTCCATATTCTTAAAGGATATGCACACCTCTAGACTAGTAGCCCATCGTAATGCATCAGAGATATTTCAGGTACAACTAACACTGAGTAAGATGGCGATACAAGTCATAGCCTGCTACAGAACCCTAAACATGCCCCTAGACTCTCACAACAAGCTCCTAAGCACCCTGGAATCTATCAAGGTCCATCCTAATACTCTTATACTGGGTGAATTCAACTACATTTGCATCAACTGGTAAAACTATTTAAGTACCAATGTACAGGCCCAGTGCTTTCTGGAATTTATCAGTTCCAGTGCCCTGGACCAGCTCATTCTGACCTCCACTAGAGGAAGCAACATCCTTGACCTGGTTATCACCAACACGGGAGACTGTTGCTCCACACCTATAGTCAATTCCTCCCTGGTTAAATCTAACCACAAACTGATCACCATGGAAATCTCCATCTCAACTACAATCCCTGCTAAGGTGACCTCCCTGAAAAACTTCTCTAAAGCCAACTTTGGGCTCCTAAAAACAGAAGTGGCTAACTTCTCAGCACCCATGCCAATGGAAAATAGCTGCACAACTGCAGAATCATACACCAATGCACTGTACGAGCACACACACAAATGCATGGCCCTCACTATACCAAATAGAACTAAGATTCTCTCCTCCAAAAAATGGAAGACAATCTGGTGGTCCCCAGCCATCAATAAACTCTACAACAGGAGGAAGAAACTGTTGCAGAGAAAAATAAAGTCATAAGACCAGAAAACCTCCCTTATCAGTCTCAACAAAAAGCTGAGATCCCTTATCAAATCCTCTAAAGCCAGCTATAAAGGCAGAATTGCAGCTTGCATTCCTCACTTAGGTATCATTGATAAACTCAGCAAACTAGGCATCAATCCTTACATCACCAGGTGGATTGCAAATTAGCTCACAGACAGGACCCACAGAGTGAAAGTTGGGGATTCCAAGTCAGACTGTTGACCAGTCATAAGTGGAGTCCCACAGGGGTCGGTCCTGGGCCTTCTCCTGTTTGGTATCTACTTCTCAGAAGTCCAGGCCAACACAGAAGGACTCTGGTTGACCAAGTTCACTGATGACTGCAAGCTATGAGTCATTATCAACTCCCCAAGTGATCCAGACATCCTACAAAAGGGCCTCTCTGAGACCAATAACTGTTGTCAGAACCATGGCCTGAAGCTCAACGGAAAAAAATGCGTTATCATCTCCTTTGGAAAAAACTCAGTTCCCATGAATTACCATGTTGATGGGAGCCCACTGAACACTGAAGGGGCCATAAGAGATCTGGGCACCCAGATCAACAGCCACCTCACCTTCCACCACCACATTGCCACTGTGGTCAGAAAGTCCTTCTATGTGACACATCTTATAACCAAAGGTTTTGCATCCAGGAAGAAAGAGGTCATCATCCCTCTCTACTCATCCCTCATTAGACCAGTCATTGAATATAATGCCTCCTTTGGCATGTACCTGACCAGACACCTGCAACAGCTGAAGAGGCCACAAAAGTACCTCACAAAAAAGATCATAGGCCTTAAACACATGTCCTACATGGACAGACTCAAGAAACTTAAGCTATTTTCAGTATCTTATCGTCTACTTAGAGGTGACTTCTGCTTGACTTACAAAGCCATGTCTGTCCAGCCCTACTTGAAATGCTACACCTAAAGAAATCCCAATCACCCCATGCCACACTCTCCAGAGATCATAACCTCATTATCACAATTAACAGAACATGCTGGAGGGACAAGTTCATTTCCCAAAGATTGCCCATACTCTGGAATAAGCTTCCCATTCATGTCAAGCAGAGCATCTTGTTGGCCCTATTCAAGAGAAATCTTGATGAGTGGATGGGTAACAGAAAGTTCACCTCAGGGATCACTCCAGTTGCCCTACTAGATAAGGGCACTGTGAGCTAACATCAGGCGGCATGGTGCCTGGGCATTTTTTTTTGGGTTAAAAGGCTCCAGGGCTATTAGCCTAGTACAAACCTATGAACCTATAATACCTCACATCATCACAGTAAGTACCAAGTCCAGGATTTTATTGCTGTTAGATGAGGTGTGGTTTAACTGGTCCAGAGAGTTTGTATTGATTAAGTCTAGAAATTTCTGGTAATTTACGTTTGAAGATGTACAAGTCTCTCATTTGATGGAAGGGTAGTTGAAGTCTGCTAGAAGAACTGTGTTTGGCTTAAAGCACAGGGACTCCATATTAGTTAGGTAAAATGTATGGGTTGAAGGGGGTAGAGAAGGTGGCATATAGTTAGCTATCATATAATAAGGGGGTTTGTTGATAGTAGTTAGACATGGAGGAGTTACAGGTCATTATCTAACAAGTCTGGAGATATTTTCTTTCAGCAGAATATGGAAACACCACCACCTTTAGTGCTTTTTTTCAAAGTCCAGTAGGTCTGAATGTGTGGTGGGCATTGAAAATATCCACTGATGGAGTGCCCTCAATGGTATTGAACCAATATTCCATGCAAATGCAAATATCAATGTTTTCCTGGATAAGGAGTGGTTTTAAGGTGCGCACGCGCGCGCGTGTGTGTGTGTGTGTGTGTGTGTGTGTGTGTGTGCATGTGATTACATACACACACACACACATGCTCACGCATGCACGCACCCCCCCCACACACACACACACAAACACACACACGCACATGCACACACGCATGCACACACACACTTTTTTTTATGATTCTGGGCAGAAGCTTCTCATCTTCCTTTTCCACTATATATAGAATGATTTTTAGAAGTTGTAGCACAGGGGAAAAGGGGCTTTTCTGAGACTGGGACAAGTTCATCTTTCACCTAGCTGTATATTTGCTTTCAGTATGTTACCTCGTGTAAATCTGATTCCCATGTTAAGGCCAGTTCCACTGCTATATCCTGAGTGTGTGTGTGTTTGTGTATGTGTGTGTTTGTGTGTGTATGTGTGTGTGTGTGTGTGTGTGTGTGTGTGTGTGTGTGTGTGTGTGTGTGTGTGTGTGTGTGTATATATACGTACATACACACACACATGCTCACACATGCGCACGTGCATGCACATGCACACACACACACACACACACACACACACACACACACACACACACACACACACACACACACACACACACACACACACAGATGGATAGACAGACAGATAAACAGAGAGATAGATAGATAGATAGATAGATAGATAGATAGATAGATAGATAGATAGATAGGAGAATATTATATAACCAGATAGGCAAGTAGGTATACAGAAAGATAGATAGGCAGATAGAGAGATGCCTAGTGAAGGCCTGCTATGCATCTGCTGTGAATCCATATGTTTATACTTATTTGTAGAGCTTTTCTCCCTGGGCTAGCCCTGCAAAGGGCTAATGTCCAGTTGTACTATCCTAGTTAAGAAAGACTATTAAATAAATATTATCAGATTCCTTATAGGGTGGGGTAGCCTGATGCACCTTAGCATAGCTCAGCCCCTTCACTCTTAGAATGATTGTGCATAGAAAGAGAGGGGGAATCAAGTTTTGGTTGGTAAACCATGAAAACCTCAATAATACATCTAAGTAATGTAAAGCCGGGCTTGGGTTACAGGCAGAACCCCATCTCCTCATTCATCACCTATTTTCTGACTGGTTACAACTGCTGCCTAAAGGACAGGAAAGCATAACTTTTGGTGCTGGTGTAATGCTTGCTATTAAAAAGGACCTTGCATGCCATTGTTTGTGAAATGAGGACTCAAAGGCAGGGTCCTAACTAACTGATTATTGCTGAAACCTTTAGTTTATGGCAGCATTATGTGCTGCAGAGCATAGCATTCTTATAGAATCAAAAGGAATTTTCCTTGTTTTTTTTTTTTTGTTTTTTTTTGATGGATGATTTTTAATACCTTCTTCTAGTCTAAATGTAACCTAGATGACTTGATGGGTTTTGACAGATTTACTCAGGGATTAACTGTTACTGCACCTCATAGAGAAAGGAGGTGGAACCTGAGGGAGGATACTGACAAGGCAAAAATGGTCATGCAACTCAACAGTTTTGGAATATCTCTGACTCTATAAAACTTGCAATTAAGGTGGACATCAAAAAGCCTGCTCCTATATAATTGTGTTTATGAAGGGCTCCTAAAGTCACTCTTCAACGAATTGACCAGGACCAATAAGTAACTATTTGTGATGTTATGAGGTAGTGCCATATATACCAGGGAGAGTAGGGGTACATGGGTACATATGCCAGCATAGCTAGCAGGGGTTTTGTAAAAAAAATTATGTTAGTTGACTATCACACTGATTTATACAGATGTTTTATTTAAAATATATTTGTAAAGTTTCTTGTGTTAAAAATGCATCAACAGTAGGCCCTGCTGGACAGAAAGAATGTTTGCATGTATATTAGTTTGTATTGTTGTAACTGGTCAAATGTGTATGTTTATCAGTGAATCCTGGAAAGATGGAAAGTTTGTAATTGCATTATGGGTTTCAGATGCTGCCACAGGTATTAGCAAAGCTCTGTGTGTGTATTGTACCAGGGTCAGGTGACCGGAGGTGATGTTATCCTCTAACCAGCATCTGGTTTCTTTGGAACCCTTGCAGCAGAACTTTGGAACCTGATGGGAAAGATTTCTGACATGATATAGATCTCACACATCTACACTGACAAAGGGAGACATCATCTGGCTTTTGCTGTTTTAAGACATTCAGCACACATCAGATTGCCTTGCTTTAGTAAGAAGTCATCAAACAGTAATTCTTTAGTTAGTCAGGGACATTTAGTGAGAATAGTGTAATATTGTTTTCTGCATCTGTGAGAAACTATCCAACCGTATTCTTTTATATCTCTATGGATGAAACTCTGTTGTTTATTGTATTCAGTATTCTCCTGCTTTCTATTTCATTATTTAGCATTAAACATTTTAATACCTTTCATTGTGTCTGATCCTTTAGAGAATACTTTTAACATCATGAGAGTATTTATGCTTGTTTTAGTGACACTGTGACCACTCCTGAATGTCTTGCTTCTTTGGTCACACTCTAGCATTTGTATCAGTATTCATTTTACACAGTATAATTCAGTACCCTTTGTAAGAGTCTTATGGTAGCTGACTGGTGGCAGCATGATTAACTTAGAGTCTTGGCAGAAAGGGGCACAGCTAGTAAATCTGTGCCAGCTTTTCCCAGATGTGTGTATGTGTGTGTGAAACTCAAATATCCAATAGTGTGTGTATCAGCTACTGGGAACAGGGACACAGAGCTCCAAAGTGGTCACTGTGGAGCTTTGTGTGGGTCTGGAGAGAGAAGGAGAGTCCAGCCCCAGGTCTGGAGTGTGCTCCCTGTTTGCTCTTAAGGGAAATTGTGCTTGGTACAGGGAGCTGCATCTGGAAATACTATGTGATTCCATCTTTGCTCTTAGTGACCATCCCTCACTGGAGCCAGTGGTGAGGATTGCATCTCCTTGATTGCTGGCCCAGAATATGGACCCATCACAACATGCAGAAATATTAAGAAATAAAAACCTTAGTGGAATAAACTAAATGAAGCTAGTTGGACTCACTCTGTAACCTCAAAAGTTAGAAGACTGGACATGGCTGGGTTGGAGGGGAAGTAAAAGAAGACAATTTTGTAAATTGGCCTTATGTTTTAAATGAATGATGTTATGGAGTGTGAAATACCTATTATGCACTAAGTAAGAGTAGGACAGTTTGATTGTTAGATATATTTATTCAATGAATATGAGATTGCAGTTGCAAAATACTCCAAAGTATTTTACATAGGATACTTTCTCAGGCATGTGGTTATTTTGGTGATGATAGTAGAAGAAACAAACTTAGCACTATTCTATTGCTTCCTCCAGAAAGAAGTCATTCTGTTTTATCTGCAGTTTGAACGAGGTTTGGCCTCTTAAGCTTATTTTCATGCTATAGTTTTATTTGTACTATCAGTATGGAATCCAGTAGATGAGTTAGGCAGACTCAAAAGCATTCTGTCCAAGGTTATTGTCTTCAAAATGTCTACATGTACATACATATGGGTCTACTTTGGTAGACCAAAAGACCACAACACCGAATACCAAAACAATGAGACCACAGCACCGAATGTACATAATCTCGAAAATCCACATAAACAAAACTTCACAATCATGAACCATCTAGTGTAAAGTACTGCACTTAAGTAATCAATGATATCCATCCTCAATGGTACTATTTAACGTCTGAGTGAAAGAACTGACATTATGCTATGCACCAAAGAAACTGTCATTAGATAAACATGGAAGCCCCAGGAGTCTTAGGCAGCATCTACACCACTGTGCCTTCTCAAAAGGGAAAATAGTTGCTGGTAGTAGATAATTACCTGTACCATTTGGAGAGGTCCAAAAACATAAAACATTATTGGGGTTGTAAATACAAAATATCTGAAGGTTGCAAAGGCTGAGGAATAACAGTTGTAATGCCTAATGGAAATATGCTGGAGAAGTCTGTTGCACATAATCACCCAGGGGAACCTGGAGAGGTAGATAGGTATGTAGTATGCAATGAGTTGAGGACAAAAGCTACTTACATTCGAGATACACCATGCCTGATAGTGGAAGACACAGTAGCTTCCACTTCCTTAGACACCATCCACCATATACCCCGTATAAAAGCACTCCTACAGCAGATAGAATGTGTACGTCATAAGACCAGCCTACAACATGGGACCAAGGATGTCACAATACAAAATATAGATTTCTCCAAGTATCCCTTGAAAACCGGAACATTTATTAGTAAAGTCATGACAGCTTCCAGCACTGACACCACTGTAGTTGTATTTACCACAGTTAACAATTTGTATGACTGGAGTCGTGCCTCCATTTGGCTCATGGATGGCACGTTCTTCAGTAAAGGTATCACTATACGGCAATTGTACAGTATTCATGCTTTTGTCAAGTATGGCAGTCACAGTAAAGCCATTCCACTACTGTACTCCTTCCTGTAAAAGAAATCTTTAAAATCCTACAACTATCTGTGGCAAAGTATATATCACCTACTATCACAGCATGGCTTTGAACCTAACGTGCGGTTTGTGTTATGTGATTTTGAAATTGTCACCTTAAAAGTGTCAGACTGAATGTACCCAATGCCTGCACAAAGGGCTGTTTATTCCACTTTGGCCAGAATGTCTGGCATAAGGTGCAAAGTCTGGGGTTAGCATCACTTTATAACAAGTCACAGCCATTTCAGTTGGCCATTAAGTCTCTTGTAGCCCTGGCATTTCTGCAAGAATCGGAAGTGCAGAGTACATTTGACTTACTGACAGCTACCTTTCCAGTAGAGGGACAGGATGTCCTTCATTACTTCTCTGACTGGTATATTTATGGGAAGAAGCGTAAATTCACCACAAGAACAACATCCACTTTGAAGTTTCCCCCACTCTTTCCAATCCTGTTTTGGAATGTGAGTGATTTGAATGAGTTATGTCTACCACATACCCAAAATACCATGGAGGCTTGGCATAGGAGGCTGAAATGCCTCCTAGGCAGTAGGGGTACCACCATGTCTGTAATACTGTCATGTTTAGTATGAGAACAAGATCGGGTGGATGAATTATGTGTCAGGCTGTCAACTGGGTACATTCCTTCTCCTCAGAAAAGGAGGCTTGTCATACAACATCAACAGTTACAAAATGTGTTGGTCGATAGGGTAGAGTATTCACCTCTTGAGTTTGTGAAGGCAGTTGCCAAACTACTAAAGATGTAATTGGACTTTAGCAGTGGAAATTGTTTGTTCACATGTGGAACCCAATGGACACTTCACTTTTCAATGGGACTATTTACACAGTGGGAGTGCTACGATACTTGTTTGTTTTGTTTGTTGTAGTAAGGGTGCACTTAAAAATGCTCTGACAGTTCTTTGAGTGATATCAGATGTATAACTGCTTTGTGAATGTACAAATAAACATTGATATCTGAACTCAGTGGTATATCTAGTCTTTTTTGATGTAAACATCTCTGCTGCTGTATTAATTCTCGTGATTGTGAAGTTTAGTTTATGTGGATTTTTGGAATTATGTACATTCAGTGTTGCAGTCTTGTTGTTTTGGTATTCAGTGTTGTGGTCTTTCAGTCTACCAAAGTAGACCCAAACATATATATACATATACAGAGAGAGAGAGAGAGAGAGAGAAAGAGTGAGAGAGATTAGCATATACAGAAAAAATGTAGGGCTCAATGTACTGACCACTCTTGGACACCTGTAGTCAAGCCAGATGAGGCATACATTATTTCTTCTTGCTAACTGTTTAGGTCTGTGGCATATAAAACCTTAACTACTGCCCTGCTGACCACAGCTATAATAGCAGCTTATGTGCTGTAAGAGCAGGAAAGGTACCTGAGTGACTGACTCCATTTTAAATGGTATAGTGGTTTTGGTCAGATAGAGGCTGCATGATGCCAAAAAAATATGAACGAATGACATGGGCTGGATGATCTTAAGACAGTGACAGTAGCCTTCATTAATATGACTATGTAAAAGCATGGGCACACATATACATGTTATGGTGCCACTCAGTGACATGGGTGCTCATGTAAGCCACCAGTGGTGAGTTTAGGACTTCAACAAAATATATTCCTTGCCTGGATGTTAAAAAGAGCACAATAATGGTCCTTCTGTTTTTTTCTTCCACGCTTGGGATGCCTAGTGTGGGAATATGAAAAGGGAGTCTTGATAGTGAGCTTTTACAGTGGCAAACAGCACATAGAAAAATACTTTTGCATTTTCCCATTTTATTTACCTTCTCTTTTTTTAAGTGGTCAGTGAACCCCTTCATGTAAGGTTATTTCCTCCATATCATTGTGAAACAGCTTGGCAAAAATGAGGGTGTGCCTGATGGTGTTAAATGCTGTGAAGTCCTTGACACAATATTGACAGATGCTGCCTTATTAATCTCTGAGTGCATGTGATCAGTTACAGCAAATAATGCTGTATCAGTGTCATGTGCTGGGTGAAAAATCCCACAGTTTTATATCAGCTTCAGAAAACTACACCAGTAGATTGAGCAACCTAAATTGTGAAGCTAGTACTTTTCACTTATGCTTAGAAATTAACCTTGCTTAGTACCTTACATTAACATTAACATGCCCTCTTAGACACTTGTAACTCATGCTCTGTCCTATCTCTGACAAATTTTGTAGTGACCCCCTTATTCCAAGTGTTATGTGGATACCCCACCACTGCCCACCAATTAATATGTGGCACCCCAGCACTGAACCAGTAATCAAGGAGACTCAATCTTCACCACTGGCAACAGTGGGGAACGTAAACACTGAAAGGATGAGAAGTACACACACACACAGTAAAGTTCAATTTCCCTTAAGAACACACAGAGTTACAGTCAGTCTGGGGCTGGGGCTGGTTTCTCCCTCTTTCCTCCAGATCCACAATAAGACTCCCCACTGGCACAGCTATAGGGTTGAGATCTTAGCTGAGTGGCCAAACCAAGACCACCAGAACCCTCTCTGTCCAACCAGTGCTTCGTTTCCCTACCCAAGTAGCTGACACACACACACCCTTTGAGGTTTTGTTTATATAGGCACACATACACACACACACACACACACACACACACACACACACACACACACACACACACACACACACACACACACACACATGCACATACACACCTGGGAAAAGTTTGCACAGGTTTACTAGCTATGCCCCCTTCTGCCCAGACTGTAAGGTAGTTTCCATCACCATCAGCCACTACTTGTCAGCTACTTTAAGGCCATTAGCAAAGGGTGGCCAATCCTACTGTGTAATGTTGCTATTAATCCAAATAGTAGTTTGACCAAGAGAAAGGTTATTAGGAATAGCCTGCACAATGTCACCAAATAGATATGTAAGTACTCTCAGAGCTAAAATATGTCTCACAAATATCAGCCACAAAGATAGATGTACATATAAAAAACAGAAATTGATTCTCAAATGTGCATTACACTGGTCTGTATGAGCCTATTTGGACACACCCCACTCTTTTTGATTAGCTACTGTATTTACAGCTGGTTGTTTCTATATTACTGATAGACTAATTTCTGTTTTGATATGTTTCTATTGGGTATTCATGTTGTCAAACATTTTTAAACAGTGTGCACTTGTTATATTACTTATTAATAGTTTTACCTTACAGTATTAGTTCTTATGAAGTTCTGATAATGTTACAGAATGAAAGTGCTCAACAACAGTTTTGCCTCGGTATTGTTGATCTTTTCTATTTTTTTGATATTTACAAAGTCATTTTCACATAAATTGAAATATATTTAATAATAAATAATAAAAGAACAAGAAAATACTCAATAAATCATCACAGTAACTTGAGAGTTCAAAATCACAGGAAATATTTAAAATGTTGCAAGACAGTCTCAGATAAATACAGAAAACATCTAAACTAATCTTTACTATATTCCTTACTGAATCTAAAAGAAATTACTGTACCCTAGTTAACTTATTACAGCAAGGCAAGTGCAGGTGTGGTGAGTAGGTTCTTTCCAGGTCAAAGACAAAATACAAAATGCACAGTCACTCACTCAGAGAGTTCTTAAAGTAATATCAAATATTACTGCTGGGATACTTACAGAATGACATCATTTTTTGTCACCTGACTTCAGTTCCCAGGTTCAAAAACCATTGCTAGAAACTGTTAGTATTTAGCATCTCCCTGTGAAAATACATAGCCTTCAGATGTTTGCAACTGCTGGAAGACATAATACAATAAAACACTTCTACATCTCAAGCCTAGTAATTATCTCTCTTTCAAGGCAACACAGAGAGTCCTCTAGTGTAGACATTCTGTCTCCCATCGACTGAAACTGAAAGATAACATTTCTTGTTTATGCCCAAGAAATAAAGTACTTGAATCTCAATTATTCTTAAGTTTTGCAAGTTAATATCTTGTTAAAATACATACATCTAAATAATTACAGTGGTGTATAAAAATATCTCATCAGTACACATCTATACAATATGACATACAGTTCTAATACATTTACAAAATTCCAGCTAGCTGGGCTGGCTATCTCCTTTTGTTACATTTCTATATAAATCATATTATTATTCACAAATGACATACAATTATTTACAAAATTCCAGATAGCTGGGCTGATAATATATCCTTTTGTGACACCAAGTTTATCTCCTTCCCTAATACACACACACACACACACACACACACACACACACACACACACACACACACACACACACACACACACACACACACACGTAAGTTGATCTAACACAGCAGATCAACTCAAAAAACTTGACAAAAACGATCAACCTATAAAGCTCAACAGAACAATTCACATGCTTCAAGACATAGCCTTAGAGCATCCCACCTGTTAAGATTGCACAATAGTGAGGAAAGGGCATAATCCCTTCCATTCTGTACAAGTGACTTCACACTGGTACAGTACAGAGCTTTGATCATCTGCGGTAGGCAAAACAGTTTTCGACTATGTCCAGCTATTGCATTGACATCAACCTACACACACACACACACACACACACACACACACACACACACACACACACACACACACACACACACACACACACACACACACACTTTTATAGGTTTACAGTTCTTGCATTTACAATAGACCTTACATCTTTCTTTTTTTTTTTTGAAACCTCATATACACCCGTATTTTGTAAAAACAATGCAAGTGATATTGCTAATTACATCTTTCCAAAATCCCCTGGGGATCTATTCTTGTGCAATATGGAAAAGAATAATAGCACTTTCTCTGCACAATTCCCTTGTTTCTGGGTCTCATTACATAATTTGTTATGAGCTCAGATTCACAATGGCAGTATACATCCATAGTCATAGGGCATCTTATATATAAGGTTATCTTCCATTGAACAGTATCACCGCTTACTACCTGAGTCTACTTTCCACCCAAGTCACCTAGCATGCCAGTACCCCTTACTATACCTTGTGATAGCTGACCAGTCCCTTTACTTTGTGGTGCGTGATGTGTGAGTTTATGGTTCATTTCATGGATTGGATGTCACAACAGTCTCCATCATTATTAACAGTATAACTTGTAAAAAAATGAACATATGTTATTGTGACTGTAATTATCTTGTGTTTACTACTGTATATACACATTTAATTATCTGCTGATTTGTGTGTGTGTGTGTGTGTGTGTGTGTGTGTGTGTGTGTGTGTGTGTGTGTATATTTTGCCTTTGGTCATATTAGTGGAATGAATTTTTATAATGGATCATTACAGTAACTAATTAATTAATTATCAAATAGATAAAAAATAAAGAGTTAAACATTATCTAGCAGTTAGAGCAGAGTAATAAGGCTAAGTGCTGCTAATGAGCATCATCCTATAGTCTTGGGTTTGATTCTCTTGGCCTGTACTTGTCTGCTGTGCCTGACTCTCTGCAAGTCACTTAAGCGGATAGTACTCTTGACTCTCACCATTTGAGAGCCTCTTTATACCTTTTTCATTCCCTTAAGAACTGTCACCTTAATTGCCTCCCACTCCAACTGTACCTTTTCATTCCCTATCCATATACAGAAAGCTGTCATTGGATCCATCTTACTTCTGTATCACATCAGCTTTCTAAACACAGTATGTATTGCATGACCTAAATTTTACCTTTCAAATTTACTATCTGCTTTTTTCATACTTTATTGGTAACTTCTAATATGTGTTCAAATAAAAAAAAAAATACAGATCATACTTAAACAAGCAAATGGTTCTCATCCACATATAAGATGAGAAGGTGAAAATATGGAACACCTGGCCTGATACTAAGGCTGACTTTGGAATGTGAGTCAGAAAGACATCATACCTGAACTGAGTACCAACAATTTAGTGTTGTAACAATCAACAAGCAGCTCAGACATCATAGCTAAGTTACTTACCAACAATTTAGTGTTGTAACAATCAACAAGCAGCTCAGACATCATAGCTAAGTTACTTACCAACAATTTAGTGTTGTAACAATCAACAAGCAGCTCAGACATCATAGCTAAGTTACTTACCAACAATTTAGTGTTGTAACAATCAACAAGCAGCTCAGACATCATAGCTAAGTTACTTACCAACAATTTAGTGTTGTAACAATCAACAAGCAGCTCAGACATCATAGCTAAGTTACTTCCCAACAATTGAGTGTTGTAACAATAAACAAGCAGCTCAGACATCATAGCTAAGTTACTTACCAACAATTTAGTGTTGTAACACTGAACTGAGCATCCAGCATCTCTTGCATGCTTATTTGGATTTGCCAGCTATACAGCAAAACAATACAGCTGTGAACAAAATTACTTTTGTTCTTTGTTTCTTTCATTATCCTAAAAAAAACCAAAAACAATGCTAAGCCTATGTTTGTACTTGTTCCCCACCTTTCCTGTAACTAGTCTAGTCCAGGTACAGATTTGCTGTATTCCAGGACTCTTTGTAAGCTTCTGAGCCCCCTCAAGCCTTTCTTTGTTGGAGGGACGCCTTCTAGCTTATCCGTGGGAGTGGTAAGCATTAGGTAGCCTTATCTACCACAAGAGGAGTGGTTCCTGGCCCAGAAATTGTAGCTATTGGCTGTTTGGGCAGTTTTTTTCCATCTCTTTCAATGTTCTGGTTTAAAAGCTGCTCTTGCGCTTGTTTCCCACCTGTCCTGTAACTAGCCTAGTCCAGATACAGAGTTGCTGTATCCAGGACTGTTGGTAAGCTTCTGAGCCCCGCAAGCCTTTCTGTGTTGGAGGAAAGCCTTCTAGCTTATCAGTGGGAGTGGTAAGCACTAGGTAGCCTGTCTACCTTGAGAGGAAAGGTTCTTGGCCCAGAAATTGTAGTTTATTGACCATTTGGACAGTCTGTCCGTATCTTTCAACTTTCTGGTTTAAAAGACCACATCTGCACTTGTTTCCCATCTTTCCTCTAACTAACCTACTGGTAGCACTAGAAAGCCTTAAACTGATAAAAGCCTTCTAGCTTAGGAGAGAGACTTTGGAGTGATTAAGTATCGGTTTTCTGTACTTTCTTGTTGTACTTAACTGCTTTCCGCCTAAACGCAGATTTTCCAGCATTTATTGTGATTTAAAAGCTTGTTTTTTTCACATATTGCACTTATTTGACTGCCTGCACTTTTAAAAAGTTGTTTTTTTTGTTTAAATAATCTGCTTAACTGTTGTAGGCTACACACTAAAGTGTGATAGCCTTTTCTGATCGTTTGTAGTCCTTTAGAGCTGTTTTGAGTGTATTTTTTACTGTTTTTGCCTTATCTTTTAAAAAAAAACAAAAAAAAATACTTGTTTCCCACCTTTCTAAGCTAGTTAGGTCCAGTTGTCAGGCTAGTGCTGAATTCAGGGCTGTGATACTAGTTTCTGAGTTGTCCATACCTTACTTGGATAGAAGGAAGTTTCTCTGTTCACTTGTGAGAGAGGGGAGCTCTGAGCAACCTATCTGTCCCTGGAGGAGTGGTTCCAGCCTGTCTATTGGCCATTTTGGGCTAATTTCTATCTCTTTCATTTCCCTACTATAAAAACTGCATTTGCACGGTTTTGTGCAACGGGCAGTGCCGGTTAGCTACAGTTAAATTATTCCCGGCTCCACTAAGTCTCCTCTTCAGTTTTTCCCTTGAAACTAGTCTAACTCTCAACCTAAGCACTCAAGAAGCATCTTACAGCCCAGCACTTGCTCAGATCTAATAGCAAGCACTAATATACCCTGACACTGATTGCCCAGCAGGGCAAGACTCTTTATTCACCCCTCACCAACAAAGTGACTAAGCAGCTCACCCTACTATTCAGGCATGAACAAAGGGCAACTTCAGGTGCACTCTCCAGTTCAGCAGGTGAATCTGGGTATCCAATAAGCAAAGTTCCAACTGCCTCATGTACACAGACAACCCTTTCCTCCTACCACAAAACACTAACATATGCGAGAGATGCAATTATACAGCCAAACTGGAAGTTAAACTGTCTCCACCCAAGGCTGGAACACACAGTCAAGAGGAGAACATTAACACTTGCACCACAACTCCAGCCGGACACAGACCTACTAAAACAGCACTGGCAAAAAATACACATAAATACACAAAATCATACTCGGAGGATCTAAATAAAAACCTGCAAAAGCATCAGAGACCTCCAAAGCAGACAACACCAAACAACCTGCACTACCCGTCCCAAACCAGACAACACATAAAACACAAAATTAGTGTGCCGCACAGTCACAGCCCTTAAGGCGAAATAACATACCTAACACAGTAGTAATAGGTGACTCTATAGTCAAGCACACTGACATCCCAATCACTAGGGTGGGCAAGCAGAAGGTTACTGTTAGCTGCCTGTCAGGAACCAGAATCTGCCACATAACACAAGCACTCAGGTCACTTCAGAATAAGTACAAATATGACTCTGTCATTGTTCATGTTGGTGTGAATGACCTGAGACGTACCTCCCTGGACTACATGAAAAGAGACATGGAAGACCTCTCTGATCATGTAGCTCAGGCTGGTATGACTCTGACCCTGAATTGCATCCTGCCCTCTCCAAGAATGATACCTCAGTATAAAGAAAAAATGATCAATTTCAACAATTGGCTAAGCTTCTGGTATCATTCAAAGGGGATCCAGTGTCTGTCAACCTGGGACAACATGCTCGACAAGCCAAGTTGCTTCATTTTAGATGGCTTGCACATGTCACCCCTAGACATCCTCGAAAAGGGCCTTACTGAGACGGACACCTAGTGACAAAGTCATGGTCTCAAGCTAAATGCCAAAAAATGCATAGTCATCCCATTTGGGAAAAACAAAACACCCACGAATTACCACATAGGTGGCAGTCCCCTTAATACAGAAGAAGTAATAGGAGATCTGGGGACCCAGGTAGATAGCAATCTCTCCTTTTGTCAATCATATTGCCAAAGTAGTTAGGAAATCCTTCTTTGTAGCCCATCTAATTACTAAAGGGTTCGCATCTAGAAATAATGAGGTTATAGTGCCTCTCTACTCGTCACTCATTAGACCCATCATAGTACAATGCCCCATTTGGGATGTACCTCACAAGACACTTTCAACAGCTGGAAAGACCACAAAAGTACCTGACCAAGAGGATTACTGGTCTCAAACATATGTCCTATGCAGCCCAACTGAAAAAACTCCGGCTGTCCTCAGTGGCATATCACTTACTCAGAGGTGATCTCTGCCTGACTTACAAAGCCATGTCCAACTCAGAATTGATGGACATGCTCCACCTAAAGAAATCCAAGTCACTGTGAGCCACGCGCTCTAGTGAGCTAAACCTCACTACAGCAATAAATAAAACATGCTGGAAGGATATATTCCTGTCACTGAGACTCCCCATGCTTTGGAACAAAATTCCAAATTACATCAGGCAGAGCCCCTCACTAACACTCTTCAAGAGAAACCTTGATGAGTGGATGGGTAACAGAAAATACACCCCCTGGGATCACTTCATTGGCTCTGCTTGACAGAGGATCAGTTAATTAATCAAGTGGGCGGCGAAAGCTGACACACTCTGGCTAGGCTTATAAATGCCCTCTGGCAGATAGCCTAGTACCTACCTATGAACCTATGAACCTATGAACTATAGATTTGGTCTCCATGCGACTGATAAACAAATTCTGCTGTATCTTAAAACAGCAAGGTTTACATTTTTGATGTTGTTTACCTGAATATATTTGGGTGGTTAATAGTTGCTGGGTTGTACTCCAAGGGAAGCATAAGGGTGGTGATTTCTGTTTTTAGGAATGCCAGTGGAGATCATAGGATCATAGAAGTTTACTAGGCTAATGGCCCCAGGGCCCTTACAAGCCTAGCCAAGTTCAACCCATGTTTCCAAGGGTGTCTGGTTCAAGGAGACACTAAAATCAGGGATGGGAGATGTGGTGCCACTGCAACCTGTTATTTAGAACATCACCCTGCCAGCCCTTTCTATTGCTCTGCCTTCACCAGTAGTGTATCTAGGGTGATGTGAAATTCTACCTTGCCCTGATGCTAATTTTAATGGCAGTAATCAGCACCATGCATGAGTTGCTGACTGTGTGAGAGTACATTACTGTCAGTCAGTGAAGCAGCTGTGGCTGATACAGCAGCTGTTTAATTCACTTGCACTGTAAATGTGAGATAAGGAGCTGTAGTAAGGCTATAGCAAGGAGCTATGGAAAGTGTTTTTGTTAATATATTTATCTTTGAAGGACTTTTTTGTTTTTGTTGATTTTTGGTTTTTTGGAGGACTTTTTTGCTTTCTTCTTCCTTTTTTTTTTTTTTTTTTGGTTCTCAAGTTTGGATAGATGGGGATACAAATCTGAGGAGCTGCCTAAAACTCCAATTAATCTAGCTACATCTCCAGCTGGCACATTCTGCATGCACAAAGAAATCCCCTCTACAACCAGCTTATTATGATTACCTGCATGTCCTCTCCAGCTTGGAGGGATATGCAGTCCTTGACATCATGTAGCAAATTCAAATATTCATCCACCGAACAGTAGCTTATCATGCAATACAAAGAACATCAGCATCTGTGTGAGCATGATATGAGTATCATATGATGTGTGCCCCTACACCCCACCCCACCTCTGGAGCTAAGTGTTATGATTGCAACCAGTGGTGATATCGGTATAAAATGGTTTAGTCTCCTGTTGAGTGAGTCAATTTTCTACTTCCTATAAACCTGATGATAATGAATTGATTGTCTGATCTGGAGCACATTTCACATAAAACTGCAATATTTGCTTTCTGCGATACTTTGTGTATTTTTGCATTTATTTTGGCGTACATCTTATCACACACACATGCACACATGCACACACGCGCACACACACACACACACACATACACACACACACACACACACACACACACACACACACACACACACACACACACACACACACACACACAAAAACATACACATACAAATACACATATTCTCACAATGCCATCACACATACCTCATCCAAACAGTTGTTTAATAAGTTTGACTAAACAATTGCTGGGAAAAGTCTGTCTGGAATGTTGCCTGGGTAAAAGTTTGTTTCACAGCTCTTTTCACTCCGTTGTCCTTCCTCTTAAACCTCCTATGGTGTTCAGGATGTGCAGTGCCAGGTTACACAGAGTATAGCACACAATGAAAATGGTGAGTAACTTGGCAGGGTTATACTGTCAAAGTCAAACTAAACTTTATTGTCATTTAGAACTACGCACGTGTAGCCTAAACGAAAATGTGTGCATCAGCTCAGTTCTTGACATTACAAAGGAAAGTGAAACAACACACACAAGTAAAGGAATAAACATAACTAACAAATACAATATTACTCCTAATACATGCAAGAAAGAGCAGAAACATTTACCAACACTTATATATGAAAAGAATACCCTCTCCTGAGTTAAATTAACTACCCTATTTAAAGTAAAACAAAACAACTTTTGAAATGCTTAAGTTATGTCTCTAATTTTGCACTTGAGTGAGTTAAATAATACTGACTATGGATATAATAAATAAATATTGCATTTACTTGGAATATATGTAAGTATATATTGCACAAATAAATAAAATTTGACTTATTATGTGAGTTAAATAATACTGACTATGGATATAATAAATAAATATTGCATTTACTTGGAATATATGTAAGTATATATTGCACAAATAAATAAAATTTGACTTATTATGTGTCCAGACCCCTGGGACTAGTGCCTGAGTTCAGACATCTATTCACTGTAGGGTAGAAACTGTTACTGAATCTTGTAGTCCTGCAGTGGATACTGCGATATCTCCTGCCCGATGTTAGATGCTTAAACAGTCCATGCGCAGGATGCATATTGTGATGTATTATTTTGGTGGCCTTTTGGATGCTTCTTGCAGAATAAAGATGTTGTATCGATGGAAAACTGGAACCTGTTACCTTCTCTGCAACCCCCGCCACTCTTTGTAGCACTTTCCTTTCTGTAACTGTGTAGCTTCCAAGCCACACTGTGAAGTTGCAGGTGAAGATGCTCTCTATTGCACCTGTATAGAAGGTGGAGAGAATATGAGGAGGAAGATTAGATTTTTTCAGCCTTTTTAAAAAGTGTAGGTGTTGGTGCACTTTCTTCACCAGTTGGCTGGTGTTTCCGCACCACGAGAGATCCTCTGATATGTGTACACCCAGGAATTTCATACTCTTAACCCTCACCACACTCTCACCATTGATCCTGATCACTGGGTGGTTTGTTCTCCTTTTTCTGAAGTTGATGATAATCTCTTTGGTGTTGCTTATGTTCAGGTCAAGGTTGTTCCCTTTAACTAACTGATCAGAGATGACACCTCCTTTCTGTACTCCCTTTCATCCTCCTTTGTGATGAGCCCCATGACTATGGTGTCATGAGCAAACTTGATGATATGGTTGGACTTGTGCTTAGCATAGCAGTCGTGGGTCAGGATTCTGAATAACAGTGGGCTGAGAACACATCCCTGTGAAACCCTGCTGTTAATTGTGATGCACTCTGATGTGTTTTTACCTGGACATACCCTCTGTGGTCTCTCAATCAGGAAGTCCAGGATCCAGTTACAGAGATGTTTACTGATAGCTAAATGTGCCAATTTTTTCTATCAGCTGCATTTGCACTACCGTATTAAAGGCAGAGCTGAAGTCTATGAACAGCATCCTCACATAGTTGTCTTTGCCCTCTAAATGCTCAAGGGAGATGTCTAGTGCTACTGATATGGCATCAGCCATGGAACAGTAAGCTCTGTACACAAACTGCAGAGGGTCAAAATCATGAAGTAGGCATGAAGAAAGATGCTTTTAGATCAGCCACTCAAAACATTTCATAACGGTGGATGTCAGACCGACTGGTCTGTAGTCATTAGGGCTGGAGGGAGTGGATTTCTTAGGTAGTGGGATGATGTTAGATTCCTTGTAGCATGATGGTACTTTTCTCATGGCAAGAGAGGTGTTAAATATTTCCTCGAGCACTATGTATAGTTGATCACATCCTTTTAACACCTTTCCCAGTACGTTGTCTGGGTCAGCAGCCTTCCTGGTGTTCACTCTCCTTAGCTCTCTTCTTACCTTTGTGCTAATGCTGAGTATGGCATCCTTCTCATCAGTGGATAGCTTTAGTGCCAACCTGTTGTTTCTTTCCTTAAATCAACCAAAGACAATGGTCAAACTGTCCAGGAATTCAATGCTATCCTCACACTGTGCTGACCTGATTTTGTAATCAGTGATCTGCTGTATGCCTTGTCATAATCTCCTTGCATCCTTCATGTGGCTCTGTACCTTTCTGCCATACTCCCTCTTAGCCTCCTTTATACCCCTCCTCAGATTACCTTTTCCTACACTTAGGGCTGCTTTGTCTTTAGCCCTGTAAGCTGTGTTTCTCACCTTCAGAACCTCATATACCTTAGAGGTGACCATGGCATCTGGTTAGCTCTGATAGTGATACTCTTGGTATCACAGTTTGAAATGTATGCCATCACTACCTCAGTGTATTCATCAATGTTCAGATGTTGATTCACTGTGGCTGCCTCCTTGAACATATCCTAGTTGGTTCTTTCAAGGCAGTCTTGTAGGGCCTCCATAACCCCTTGGGTCATACCCTGATTTGTTTCTTTGTGGGTTTCCCTCTAACCAGTGCAAGTCTGTAAGCTGGTGATAGCATGATGGTACAATGGTCAGAGTTTCCAATCTGTGGAAGTTGCAATGCTTTATAAGCTTTCTTTAAGTTTATGTACACCTTGTCCCGGATATTATCACCCCTTGTAGGAACATCCACATACTGATGGCAGTGTGGGAGTACTACTTTCAGATCTGTTTTATTAAAGTCACCAGCTGCCACATGTACAAAGTCAGGATATTTGCTCTGCAGCTCACCCATGTGATTGCATAGTTTCAGTAGTATTAGCACTAGGTGGGCTATACATCACTGTTACACTGACCCCATTCAGCTCCCTGGGCAAGTAAAATGGTCTACATTTAATAGACAGGAACTCTTAAGCTTTCACAGTAGTGTGATAGTAGGATTTCACAGTTGCAGCACCATCTTTTGTTAACATAGATGCAGATTAAACCTCCTCTGTAGGGTTCAAGTGGAGTTATTCAGACAAAAGAATCACATCTACAGAAGTACACACACACACACACACACACACACACACACACACACACACACACACACACACACACACACACGCTTGTACATGTATGTATGTATGTATGTATGTACATTAACTAGAAACATCAAGCTAGAAAGTTCCATTTCTAGTGGAGTCCTATGGAGAAGATAAGTGCAACTTTTAGAGGTGAAAACACCATAATAAAATATATACATAGATATCAGACTATATTTTGAGTATATGGGTGCACTGTCTAGTGATGTAATCAGTTTACCATATTTGCAATAAGGAATTTAAAATATTACAGTTATGTAAAGAATAAGATTATTTTGTTTTAAATAAGAATAAAAATGGAAGGAAAAGTGGAGTGTCACTCTTCTTATGTGCTTTAAGAAGACGTTGAGGCTTGGGTGTTCATTTAAGTAGTTTATTGTATACAAATACATCAGGATGGATGGCAGGAACATTAAACTTAAATGAACTATCTAACTAACTGACTGAGTACATACTTGTATGCTCACACTCTGACTGCTCACTCAAAATGGCACTCTTGCTTGCACGTACTCAGTGCTTATATACACGTGCTGACTCACTGGAAAATGTCTTAAAGGTATATCACACACTCTGATCTACATGGAGGAAAGAAACAGTACAGGTGTGTAAAAAAATCTGCCATAACAGCAGTATCCTAGACTATTTCACCTATATCCTGCCAAACATATAATGACAGGCCATCTTTCAAAGCTTCAGGGCTCCTTCCACATATCCTAACTGCTAGGGGCTCCAGCAGAGCCACAGAAAAGGAGAAGTTAGCGGGCCAAATGCTTTAGAGCTTTCTTGTTCAAGAAGGGAAGCTATTGTTCTGAAAGGAAAAATGCTAGGAAAGGAAAGTCCAGTATAAAAGACATGTTATTATATATACAAAGATATACACATCCATATCCTGGCAATACAACAAAAGCAAAACAAGGAGGATGGAAGTAGGGGACAGTTACTGAACAAATGAACACCAACCATTATGGAAAGTTTACTTACATAACTAAATATACTATGTTTAATGTCAGATCATGGTTGCAGTAGCCTAAGCTACATGGGTAGAATAGAAAGGCTTAGGAACATATACGAAGGAGGAAGGAATTCAAGAATCCAGAAGCCAGTGAAAAATGGTCCTAGCAAAGTTTGCTCTTGACCTTTAAAAATAATTCAGTTTGTAATGCTTTGTGAAAGTATGTACAGAGCACCAAGCTGCTGTTTCTAGGATACTTCTAGAGTCTACTTTTGTTCTTTGCAAAAAAGATAGAAAAGAAGCAACAGCTCTGGTAGAGTGAACCTTGACTCTTTCTGGAAATGATTGTCTGCTTTACACTGGTTGCACTTTATTCCTATCTTCATTATAAACAAATAGCTGTTCGGTCTTCCTGAAGGCTATATTAGTGTCCAAGTAGTTTACAGAGCTGCCTGTAAACACAAAGTGTGCAAAATTCATTCTACCTTGGTTTTAGGTTCTGGGAAGAATACAGGGAGATTAACAGATTGGCTCAAGGGAGACTCTGAAATTACATTAGGCATAAAAGAAGGATTTGTTCTCAAAAAAACCCTGTCCTTGTGGAAAATGAGAAAGAGTTGACGCCATATAAAAGTTTGTAACGTAGATACCCTTCATACAGAAGTCAGACATTGAGAAATGCAGTTTTCCAAGTAAAGAACCACAAGTCAGCCTGATGAGCTGGTTGAAATGGAAGAAGTGTAGAAGTGTTAGCTTTTCAAGCACAATGTTAAGGTACCAAGGAGAGCCACTAGTTTTCTACATGGACAAATAGTAAAATCCCAATTGGAAACTGCTTGAATTGAGGACAGTTAGAAAGGGGAAGATCTAAGGACAGACAAACAGAAATGGACAAAAGATGAATCTTGACAGAAGAGTGACAAAGCTCAGAGGATATCTCTCACAAATATCCTAGAACCAGAGGCAACCAGCCTTAAAAGGGTCCTGATTCTTAGTATGACACCAACTTGAAAATCTTTTTCATTTATACATATTTGATTTGATGGCAGCAAGTTATTTAACCTCCTTTAGTATCTGTTCTACGTCCTCAGAGAAAACCTGCCTAAGGGGTATTAAAACTCTATCACCCAGGCAGTCAACTCAGGTGTTTTCAGGCTGGGACATATAAAACAACCCTTTTCTTGTGTGAGTAAATCCAGTCTGTTGGAATGTTTGTGGTAAATGTACTTTGCCATTTTCAAAAGACTGGTGACAAACATGAGTCACTACCTCTCTCTTTTAGGAGTCCTTCTGAATCATTTGAAGAATCCAGGGTATACACAGAAAAGATTAAAAAGCAGAGAGGAAAATTCCTGTCTATGAGAATGAGAAGGCATCTGTCTTTCTGGCCTTTTTGCAAGGAATCCTGTAGCACAGGTTGTCAAATGTCTGTTTTGAAAGGAGGCAATCAGTTTTATTTGCAATGTTCCCCACAGTTTTATCAAATTCTGGAAGACCCCCTGTGCAGTTTTCATTGTGAGGGTATGTCCTGGTTCTGCTCAGCTTGGCACCATTTTGCTCTGAAGGAACGTATGAAGCCTGTATAGTGAAACTGAGCTGAGTTGCTACCTCCCATGTTATCATGGGAAGCCTGGAAAGTGGATAGGATCTGGTACCTTACTGCTTGTTTATATACCACATCACTAGTATTGTGAGCGTGATTACTTACAGAGGTACTGAAAGTCAAAGATGAGTAAGTCTTTAAAACAATTATTACAACCATCATGTCATTGACTTTTATTAGATTTTTGTCTGTTCTGTTTTATTTTTTCTACAGATCTTGAGCTTTTACCCATTCTGATACAATTCCCAGACAAGGTTTGAGACATCTGTTCCGTCAGACTGAGTAGGAAGTAAAAGGAAAATGGGGAGACCAGAACTGAGAAACAAGATGTTCACCTACCATACTATCTCACTTCAGACAAATCCTAGCACTGGAAATGGAAACAATAAAGGGTGATGATGCCGAGACCAGATTGACTGAGGTATCACTGAATTTTCCTGATGTGAAGTCTGGCCAAAGGAAACATGATAATCAAAGAAGCTATAAAGCCAGAAACATGAGAAATTATCTGGCAGATGAAGTGAATGAGCAGGCCTAACACTTAAAGAGTCCCAAGACGTTTTCTCTGTACAGTTCAACTTTGTGCTATGAAAGAAAGGCCCTTCCTAAGGAAGGATTCAGAAGACATCACAGAAAAAGTAATCTTTGAGATGGGGTTAGACAAGATTTCTCCAAATTCATTTAAAACCATAGATTGAGAAGAAGTTACCTGACACATCTCAATGAGTTTTGACAACTGGAAAAAGAGTTAGAAAATGGAAAGTGTGTGGAGAGGGGAGTGGGGGCGGAAGAGATGTAGTCATTTTGACTTTTTTTTATTCTACGAAGCCTTCCGTCTTTTTAGAGCATCCTTGCCATATATTTTCTAATCCTGTTTGTTAGCATCTCACTGTTGAAATTGTTTTTCGAAAAGGATTCCGAGTCAATCAATTTCCCTCTTTGATCAAATATTTTAAGTACCTCAGCACCAGAAGAGCCAAACAGAACACCTCTGTCTAAGGCAGAATTTTAAATCTCAGTTTTAACATCTTCTGGGAATGTAACCAAGCAAATGTTCTCATAATTGACATAGTAGCAGCAGCATCTCTGGAGACAACATCAGCAGAATCATAAAAGTATTTTAAGGAGTGTTTGGTTACATGACAAAAAAGATATATTTAAGACATTCAATGAAGTGTTAACTACTGAGGGGAAGGTTTAACAGTTAACTTTCTCGTTTTCTTAATATAAGTCAGAAAATGTTCAACTTGTGGTTGGCAGTTCAAAATTCTGAAAATTAAAGTAATCAAATGCTTTCCTATCCTTGCCAGAGGGAATAGGGTTAGAATTAACAATTTATTTAGCAGCAACAGTTTTAGACAAGGAAATAACTATAGGGTCTGTTTTAGGATTAAAAAAAACAGATATTAATGAGTTTGAGGTAGTTTGTATAGCCTATCAGACTTTTAAGAGCAGGAAGTGGATTGTCAGGCAGGCTGCAAGTTGATAGCTAAACAGCCTCTAAAGCTAATAAAACAGGGTGGACATCTGCGGATTGTGAAATATCCATTTACAACAAATCATAATTATTTTGCTGGGGAAATGGAATTTCATTCTGTTCTTACAGAAATACACTTTACTTTTTAGCTAAGGTATCAGAAAAAAAGATGGTTCATCTGGAGGGAAATCTGAAATAATGCTTTCATTAGAATCTTCATCTTGAGGAAAATTCACTGAAGAAAAATAGTCCCCCTCCATTCCTTATTCTGCTGACTGAGAATCAGTGTCAGAATGTGAAATAAATATTTTTACTTATTTTTCTATTTGTAAGCAAAAGAGAAACAGAATTTAAAACATTAAAAGCAGACAGTAATCCCTTAGCAAATCACAGCAAGTCTTCCCTGCCTATGGTTAAAGACACAGTGGAAGTAGCATTCTTAAATTTTTGTCTTTTTCTGAGATGCTCCCTGAAAAAAAAACTCATGGGAGAGGCATTATCCAGGGAATCAAGCATCTCAGCCCAGCTATGGGGTAAACCTTCACTTGATTCCTCCCACAAGACCAAATGGAGTAGAGCACGTCTAACTCCTGGTCTTTATTGGTTTCCCTAGGAGCTACAGTGCAGGAAGTGACAGGTGTTACTGAGCAGTCTGAAGAACCAAGTCAGGCCACAGAAAAGTTACCCACTGGAAGCTGAAACAGGGAAGGACCCAGCCCGACACTTGAAGAGTCCCAAGAAACTGTCTTTGTTTTGAGGACAAGAGAAGGAAAAACTGAGGAGACCAGAAAATACTCTGTGTTTTAGCTGAAAAAGAAGCCTGAAAGATGGGTCACAGAGTATGTGAGAGTTGATAAACCTCCTGACAAAAAAAAAAAAATGTAATAATAATAATGATTTTGTGGTAAAAAAAAATGACAGTCCACAAAAGCATAATGTCCTGCCCCAACAAACTAAATCTAAATTAAAATCAGAAAGTAAACAGAAATATAGATTTTTACACAGTTTTTGACACAAGCACTCACAGAATTAAACTCCCCTACAACACATAATAGGCCATGAAAATAATTTTTGTTGCATACAATTAACATGTTCATAGAAACACGAAATTGTGAAATGTTTTCTCCAGCAGGGTACTTATTTTCTTAGCTTTGAACTATGGCTAGCCAACTATCAATTCCACAAAGACTTGATAGGAAGTGCACTTCAGCACAAAGAAAGCTCCAGAGCTTTTGGTGCCCAAACTGCTTTCTTTATGTGGCACATTTCCAGCCCCCAGCAGCTAGACCATGCAGACGATGCACTGAAGCTTTGAAATCAGACCAGTGCTCATATCCTTGGCAGGGTATAACCTAAATAACTTAGACTAATGTAACAGGGAAAATACAATTCCTGTTTGTATTACACTAATCTACTTTTAATTTCTCTATAAACTGGGTAAACGTTTTCTAAATATTAAATTATTGAAACATAAGTTGTAACTATTCTTAACAAATGTTTTCACAGTATGCCTAATTTGATATAACTATTTAAACTCTAAATGTTTTTGTATTATTTTTGAGGACTGTACAATTATTGTTCTATTGTAATATTTTGGAGTTTTTGTGCCTGGGCTTCTACTGAAAATGGACATCTACCAGTCGGACTTTCCCTGTAATCAAATGTTAATGAATAAATAAACAGTGATCTAACGTTAAATATTTATGAAATGGAAGAGGAATGATAGAAGCAATTGTAAGAAGTGGACAAAATGCACAGTTATGCACTATGCAGTAGAGTTAAATGATTATGAAATTAGCCAAGCTACCTTTAGATAAATAAACAGTTTTGCATACATTTTATTATGGTTTTGTTTCTTAAAGCTTAGCTTGTACTGCATTTCAACTGCGCAAGATACTATAACAAAAATGTATTACATTATTGAATAGAGTTTCATTTAGCCAGAGTCTTAGCTGATACCTGATATTGCTGTTACACAGTCTAGCTCTTATGGTGCTGTAAAGCTAGACTGGGTTTGAATTTGTGTTAACCTTTTCATCATGCTTATATCAAATGGGTGCTTATTCCAAAGTTTACCTGCAGAGACAAAGAATAAGGGGCTTCCATGTCAGATTAGTACTAATGGTATTGTCAGGAAAGTAGGTACAATACCACTAAGCAACATAAAAAAAACTGATAACTTTCCAAGAACCACGGTGCAGGAAACACCAGAGAATACATATAAATACTACATATTTATTGAGCACTTTCATCACTAAATGACTTATGACATCATTAGTGTAAATATGCCATTAAATACAAGCAACTGTCACATGACTAAAAGTCAATTAAACAATAAAATTAAATAAATCATTCTATTGCTTTAAAATACATAAAAAGAGTATTAAAAAACTGAAAAAAACTTTGCACACGCTTCATAAAGTACATGTAGAATAATAAATAACATGGATATGCTACTCTGATGTCAGAGAGTGATAAAGCCCCAATTATGGTACAGCCAACCTGGGTTTGGTTAGCTGCTCTGGAAACTCAGGAATTGTAGGGAAAAATGTGCATTTCTATTCCAGGAAGGGCAGTCCTGTTGGCATTCCCCACGCAATAATGACTGGTGGAGGCCAGGGACGTTAGTGGGGCATGGTCAAAACAGGCAATAGAGTTGGAGATATTGACTGCGGCACCCTGCAGGTGGGGAGATGTACCAGCACATCTCCCTTGCTTGCCTGCCCATAGGATTAAATAAAATGTGACTGCAGGGAGAGGGGAGACAGGGTACGGCACAATAAAGAACCCCCCCTGGCATATGGTATGATGGCCAGACAACCTCAGGATACTCTTATGATCTGCACAATTGCACAAGTGCACGCCATATGGAGGGAAGAACCAGCAATGGACATTGTACACTGGGATAGGGAGTCATAGGATGATGTAAGTGGACGCACTAAAATAAATAAATGAATAAATAAATAAATAACATGTATAGAAATAAGGAATAAAAAAGTAAAGTTTCAAGAATGCAAACTAAGTATAAAACATAAAATGTCCATAGATGCTTTATAAGCCATCCAGATTTAATGAACATGTTAAGTGCTTTCATCCATATAACAATGGTAAGACTTCAAAAGAACGCATATGAAACAAAAACACACATCTGAATAATGTTTCAGAATCATGTGACCTAAGTCATGTGATAAATAACAATTAAACTATCAAGGTTACATATCTTTCATATTTAAAATAATTTGAACAAGAATATGTTTTTAAAACCCTTATGTAAAACATTTTGCTTCACTCTTAAAATATAAAACAACTTACTTAAATTTTAACATACTTGTACTAATATAATATAATATATAGTGCATTATTAATATCAGTATTAATGTAATATAATATAATATAAATATAACTGATAATTGATTAACAGTAATAATTAAATGATAATTCAACCCTGGTGGGTTAGTAGCATTTGTTCTTAGCTATCATACAGCTTCCCTGAACTCTAATATGTTTTTGCAGTCACTTCCATTGATTCTTGCCTACTTTTTCAATAATAATAATGAACACTATTTTTTTAGTGATTACATCTTTCTGAATGTTTTGCTAATGCATTTATCTCATCGTCGCCAAATATACCAGTCCTGCAGTTTGCAATTAAAATTATCAAAAAGACTATTTATTAAATCCTGGACCACAGTCCCTCACTGTTTTCATTAATATACACACATTATGAACAATGGACACATCTGTGTGTGCCTTTATAACCAGCTCTTGGTAAATGTATTAGCTTGCTGAGATTTTATTTTCAGATTTTGTTTGTTTTTATATACAAACTGTGGTATATCACCAATAAATTCTAATGCTAAACCTAAATACATAAAAAATTTCCAGTGAGTGTTCACTATTTCCCTTATTGTACTGGAATCAGTACTGAAACCCATCACATAAACTCTCTAAAAAGAGTCCCCCTCAACTACCCCTGTTTTATTCAACAAATGGAACATTTGCATATTGCTAGTTAAAGCAGCTACATAAAAATGTTTCCTTCCTTCTGTAACATATTCAACTATTTCTAATAATTTTTAATATGAAAGATATGTATATTTGATACTTTCACTGTTATTTATCACATGACATGGCTCAAATGATTCTGGAAGATTATTTAAATGTGTGTTTTTGTTTCATATATGTCCTTATGGGGCCTATATTATATTTTTGAAATGGCATTACAACGAATGCCATTTCAACGACACATACAGAGTGAAATCCAAAAACAGCAAAAACTCAGGCAGTGATTTCTTTCCTAGGGAAAGAACTCACTTGGCCTGAGTCGTGACATTGCCCTTTACCCCACTGTACTGCATTCTTGGAGTTGGTATATTTAGTTAGGCGGGGCATGAGGGCAGCCCCCCACAATAGGTGGTGTGGGGAGGTGAAGCCTCCCACTTTGAAATGTTTTAACTGGTGTGTTTTGCGTTGTTGGTCTACCGATTTTTTTCCCTAGGAAAAAAAAAAAAATCGGTGACATGGGGTTTCGTTGTTTTCGGATTTCACTTTTTATGTGTTGTCAAAGCGGCATTCACTGTAATGCCATTTTGACAATATAATATAGACCCATTCTCATGAACACTTACTATTGTTATAGCGATGAATGGACTTAACATATTCATTAAATCTGAGTAGTTTATAAATCATGTATGATCATTTTATGTACTGAAATAAATAAATAAGTACATACATAATAAGAGCTACCCAGTGAAACCAATTATAGCCTATATGCCCTCATTTTTAATGCACTCAAATACTTACACTATTATTATTCTGGTGGCATTACATCATCAAGATGAAGATGCCAAATCAATCTTCTCAGTGTTATCTCCACCCCTTTTGTTTGGCACTATCCTCGCTAATACCAGGAAAAAAACTC
Source organism: Protopterus annectens (assembly GCF_019279795.1). Classification (NCBI taxonomy): domain Eukaryota; kingdom Metazoa; phylum Chordata; order Ceratodontiformes; family Protopteridae; genus Protopterus; species Protopterus annectens. Next base: position 212,666,004 of record NC_056735.1, read on the forward strand.
TCTAAAATTAGTACATTTCTGGGCATGTTTAACTAGGGCACTTTTAGGGTCATTTTACAAATATAATAGATGTGCTCATGTATCCTAGCCCATTGTGATCTCTCAGTGTTGCCAGTATAGAATGCATTGCACCCAACACACCATGCATGACAGATTACACTTTTAGAACCACGATTAAAACATTCACTGTTAAGCCACTTAGAAGACTTTAACAAAACTTTACCATAACCATTTGCATTACTAAATATATATTGGTCAGTTGCTCCAAATTGTTTTGTACCATTTGTGTTTAGCAATATCATGGCATGTAGAGCCTTTCCAATAATTTTCTTAAATTTCCTCTTCTTTTATATAAATAAATTGGGGTGGCACTAATAACATTTCTTAGATCCTCAAAATGTCTGAGTATTGCCTAGTTGTGAGTTAATATTTCTTTAACAGCCTTCTGATCTATATTATAACTTAAAATCGTGGTGTTTTAAAAATATATCCCTACTTTGCAGGTTCTCAAACCAGCATTACTCACCTGTAAAATCAGTTTAAATCTGTTTATCGTCCCTATAAGCATTTAATTCTTGGTCTCAATGGTTCATGAGATAACCACCTAACTAAAAACAAGGTTATTAACTTTCCCATTTCATCATCAAATAGTAAGTCTATAGAGACCAAGCTCTATAACCTGACCATCTGACCTTTGACCAGGTTGTACTTTTCTCTAAAAGGGTGACAGCTCTGATAATGCAACTCTGAATTCAATAACACTGAGTTTTTTAAATATATTAGATAAAAAAATCATTGTTTTCTTTAGAAATAACAACATCCAAATAAGAAATATTTTCCTTAGAATCATTGCAAGTAAAACCCAGAAAATCAGTAGTTTCACTTAAATACTCTAATAAATCTATCAAAGTGAAGTCTGTACTATTCCAAAGAAGACAACTATCATCCAGAAACCTTAAATAGGTATACAAAAACATTTATACATGGAATTAAAACCAAAATGCCTCTCCTAGTATAATAATGCTAAAACTGTGTGAATAGGCAGACATTCCACACCTGTTACCATGCCACTCAATTAGTGGAAAAATTCATCTTCAAATTTTATTTATTTATTTTGACATTTGTTGACTGAGAATATCCAACTGAGCATGAGCCCTTTTTCAGTGGAGGCCCAAAGGAGAAAAGCTCAACAGACACATAAACAGTGATGATACAAATAGTAAATAAGATTTTATAAAAATAGTACAAAGCTTAAAAACAGTGATAAAAGAAAATACAGTAATAATAGTACATGTAAGCAGCATTGTATGTAATTAAGGTACATTATAGGTCAGTCAGCAGGCAACTGGGTATATTAATGCAGACAAACAAAGGAAGTAATAGAGAAAGACAGAATAAAACAGTTAAGTAAGTAGGGTAGAAAATTTTTTAGTTTAAGAAAAGAGAGGAAGGATAAGGGAAATACAAATAAAAGCAAAAATAGAGCCAAGTTAGGTTGGGTTTAGGCAGGGACAAATTATTGTGAAGAACAATATCTATAAAGTTCACAATAAATTTCATAGCAATACTAGACAAGTCCTGATATTCCACATTCAAGTTGTTAAATCATTTTGTACCTATGTTGTGTGGAATACCTTTAAAAGGTCATTAACATCAGTGATGATGAAGAGATTCTCCTGTGCAAATATAGCTTCTTTAGTAAACACTATGAATTCTTCAAGATATAACTGGCACTACCTACAAATGCAATTTTCTGTCAATAAAAATAACTAGAATTTTGTTTTTTGAGCCCCTGATGCTACAGTCAAACATAGTGGAGGATACAATACATCCTTATTGACCTTTGCAATACAAAAATACTTGGCATGATTGTTTAAACCATTGTTAAATAAGTCAATTTTTCTGATAAGAAACATGTATATCGTTCTAATAAAAAAATAGAACAATATATACCATCGCCATGCAAAATAGCCAACATTCCTCCACAACAGTCTAATGCATCCATTACAACTATGGTACCACCTTTCGTCTTGTCTGGTTTCATCAAGTGAGTTCAAAATGTCTTCCCTTCAAGCAATAAGTTGTAAATTCTAGAACAAGCATTCTTTTCAAAGCACTGGCAAATGTTCCTCTAACATACTTGTTCAAATAGACTCATAGCTGCATGGGGAGTGGTGAAAATGTACGTTTGAAATATTGAATTTGTGCTGTGATTAATGTCCTGGGAGAAAATCTTGCATCCAAAATTTAATTTGCATGTATGCAACTTTTAACTTAATAATGAGATCAACTATATTCATTCATCTCCTTGGTACAAAATCAAACTACAGCAGAAAAGAATATAGTATGTTTCATTAATTCCAGTGTTTCTATAATTAGATATTTGAAAATTGTTACTAACTGACACAGAAACAGTATCCAAATCAGAGCACCAAACACTAGCACTGATGCGCTCCTTTCTTCTGTCCTCATCAAGCTCCATTTTCCCCTGTTGTGGGGTGTTTTCTTCTGTTCCCTGTGTATTAGAAATTGTTGTGGCTGAGAAAAGGGCCCACAGAATCCCACCTCCAGTAACATGAATTGGCCAACCTGGCCAAGAGGAAGAGGGGTGGAAATGCTAAATGGTCTTCACTATCTGGGTAATCTGGTTTATTATCAGTCATGTTAAACTCATCGGTAGTATCCGCAATTTGTTCTAATGCCTGCCTAGGAAATTTCACTTGAGGCTTAGGGAAGGGGGATGCCTTTTGAGCCTCATGTTACTATTTGTCCTGAAGTATTTTTTTTTTCTTTTATAACCAAACGTTCTTGCACTGCAAGTTAAGTTTTGTGAAAATGTTGTTATATTCCTTCTTATAAATGTGAAAAAGCAGGCATTGGTGATTTAGTCATTATTTTTGCAATGTCAGTATTCAATAAGTACATTTAACTGCCGTTGTCGTTCATTAGAATGGCTAATAATTCACAGTCTTGCTAATCATAAAAAATAACAATTCCTTGTGTAATTGATATCCTGCAGTCAAACAAACTTTTTATGTTTTATACTTTCTTGAAAACATTATCAAATTATAAAGATTTGATTTTAAGAACTTTTTCTTAAATAAATCAAACTGACCCATTAAAGTTAACATTTCCTCTGCTGTGGATACATTCAAGCATAACATGTCCTGCAGACAATTATTCACCAACAGTAAATCATGGCCAGGGAATGCTCAATTAGTCCTTCCTTCAGCCTCAGATCAGAAGATCAAGGCATTTCTACTTGTAGAGCTGGACCTCTGTTGGAACTATTAATTGCTTCTGGACTAGATGAAATATGGGGTGTAACAGTTATTTTAAGCTGAGGAATAGACTTGGCAAACTGTTCTATCAAGGTAGTGAGGTTGCCAATAGAAGCTGGGTTAATGGATTACAATTAGATTACTTGGAATATAACTCTGGAGCTGCTGCCATTGTAGTAACCCTTACCTACACCAAGAGTAAAAGGTAAGAAACTACCAAACATTGTGAAAATATATCTGTTAACCTTTCAGATACCATGGTGCAAGAAACTACAAAGACTACCATTTTTTTAAGGAATACAAACTTATGGAGTGCTTAAATCTCCAAATGATTTAGCAAATATGAATTGATGCTGTAATGCCACCAGGCGTACATGACAGTATATGTATTTGAAGTGTATTGAAAATGAAGGCATCTGGGCTATAATTTTTTTCACTTAGGTTCTCTTTTAATAATTTATTTCAGTACATGTTTATTTATTATTTACATATACTTAATGAAGATAGTGCTAAGTTTTTATGTCTTTTTTTACATTTTAGATTTATTTTATACATTTTAAAGTAATAGTATAGCATATTTAATTTTATTGCTCAAGTGTTTTTTTGTCACGTGACTGTGGTGTGGTGTGTATTTAAAGGCTTGATTCCACTCCATGTTTCACTCTGATGAAGACTCTAATTATTTGGAGATGAAAGTGCTCAATAGATTTCTATTATTTAAACACTGGCATTCTTATTGGTTTCCTGTACAGGGGATCCTGGATGGATACTGATTGGATATTGATTAGATAAAGAGTAGAATGTCTAAGTCTTCGTGAAGGAACTTTGCAGGTAATAGAAGAAGTTAAGGAAAAGCAATTGGTTTTGCAAGGCAGTTTATGTGCCAGATATGCCACCAACTTCCTTTTCAACAATTCTGGGCAAACAAAAAATAACAGGAGACACAGGCCCAAAATCTACGGCAGTTTTTATATACCACTCTAATTTACAATTTTTGCATTAACATGCATTTTCTAAATAATAAGAAATATGTAAGTTTAATGTATGGCATTATTGACTGACTGTAATCCCTATGTGACCTACAGCAAAATAAAAACTTTTACAAGGGAAAGGGCAAAAATAAAAGGCAAAATCACAGACATTCTGCAAAAATCAAGGGCATTCTGCAAAATCGAGGACATTTGAGAGTTGTGGTACCAGGCATTGTTTTACAAAGGTAAGCAAATAAGTAAATTTGAACCAGCCAAGTTACTGAAGCAAAAGGCAGTAGTTAGGCTTATGACCTACAGCAAACTAAACAGATGAAGATTGTTTCAGCTTTTGTAGCAGAAAGGGTTGAAGATGGCCCAGAGACCGGCAGCATACACAAATTAAGGAATGAGTCAGATTTGGCAGTAGCAACTCTGATTTTTATACAGAGAGTTATTTTGCACTGTGTAATTTGTCTAATGTGATAACTGTTTTTATGGTTGCATTCTGTATTTGAGTTATTTCTGCAATGGGTGATGGGGTCAAATGAGGACATAAATGTTTTACAGTAATTGATACTGATGGAAAGACAAGAAGTTGATGTAGCCTGACTGCCTACAGACTTAGATTAACGTTTAGGTGAAAACATTTAAGTTTGATTTTGGAATTGTAAGATCATTTTGAGATTCATTACAAATATCTGCTATAGCATCATTGGTCTATTGATTCATTTTGTACGCTGAGTGTTTGCAGGCATCTTATTTACAAATATAATGGACAGAAGTTGATCCTGTACACCTACTTTTAGGGTTCTAGCAATAACTGAAAATTGGGAGACCATCATTGATCCATTCATCGTACAACTTCTGCTCTATTACTGGTAAACTACTTAATTATATTTGGTGAAAAACTAGTATCTTCAGCAGATAATAGGACTTTGTCCACTGAAGCAACTTTGTGTCTTTCTTCTCTCTCCTTGGGATGCACACTGCAATCAGTAATGTGGGCTTCAAGTGATAGTGCCAATGTTTTCCAAGTAAAACAGAAATATGACGTCTATCTGTAATGTAAGATGTGGCATAGCTCTGTACCATATTTTGGCTCTATAGATGGTTTTGGAGTAAGCCCAGGTGTTTTCAGTGATGCTTGGTACATACATTCCATGTGTACTGTTGAGAGGTGTAAACCACCTGGATGTTGCTGAAGTGGTATCACAATATTGGCTGTCATCAGTGCTCAGTGACATTTTGGCAACATATTTAAACTTAGCTGCACTCCTGATACTTTGATGTCCCTTTATTGAGAGGGACCCTTTCATTATATGTGGCCTTTTCATCTACTTGACTGGTATGCAAATGTGTTATGTCATACATTTCAGGAACTGCTGCGGGATGTGGCTTATAGAGGTTTGTGAGCTACCCATGGTGTCAAAAGCTGGTCAGGAAAATGCCTTTATTATCATGTTACCTACTGCTGAGATCTATCTGGTTTGCAGTTAAACAGACTGGTTATGGGAGCCATGTGCCACTACCTCCTGGTATATGGAGTATGGTTTGTCCATACTGTAACCATGAAAAGACGGATGAGTGCTGTTTATAAGTGATGCACACAGGCATAGTGGGAAGTTGTGTTTGTTGCACCTAAGCAGAGGTAAGATGTGATGTAGAGACACCAGATGCACTTGGGTGTAGCTCCCATAGCCAGCCTGTGAAAGTAGTATGCACATGAATGTATAATGAGATACAGCTGAACCATATGGAAAAAATTGTAATTATTTGATGTAAATTACAAACTCTTCCCACCTTTGTGTAATGCATGATCACTTAGTAAGGTGCTTTTTCTCCACATTCATAAAGCTTATAAGATGTGAAGTCAAACATTTTCTTTCTCCTTTATAATCCATAATGATGCTAGGATTTGCTGTCAACTTAGCTATTTCCTATTCACAAGTGCTGGTACTGGCCTCACCAAAACCAGGAGCACCAAGTGATGGGCAATCACCAGCCAAGCAGAAGCAGCTATAGACAGAGGCAGACCAATCTAAAGTTTGTTGATTATGAAATCCTGGATAAATAGGTTCATAGGTTCATAGGTAGGTACTAGGCTATCTGCCCGAGGGCATTTATAAGCCTAGCCAGAATGTGTCGGTTTTCGCCGCCCCATTGATTAATTAACTGAGCCTCTGTCAAGTAGAGCCAATGAAGTGATCCCAGGGGTGTATTTTCTGTTACCCATCCACTCGTCAAGGCTTCTCTTGAAGAGTGTTAGTGAGGGGCTCTGCCTAATGTAGTTAGGAATTTTATTCCAAAGCATGGGGAGTCTCTGTGACAGCAATCTATCCCTCCAGCATGTTCTATTTATTGTTGTGGTGAGGTTTAGCTCACTAGAGCGTGTGGCTTGCAGTGACTTGGATTTCTTTACATGGAGCATGTCCATCAATTCTGAGTTGGACATGGCTTTGTAAGTCAGGCAGAGATCACCTCTGAGTAAGCGATATGCCACTGAGTACAGCCGGTGTTTTTTGGGCTGCATAGGACATATGTTTGAGGCCAGTAATCCTCTTGGTGAGGTGCTTTTGTGGTCTTTCAAGCTGTTGGAAGTATCTTGTGAGGTACATCCCAAATGGGGCATTATACTCTATGATGGGTCTGATGAGTGATGAGTAGAGAGGCACTATAACCTCTTTATTTCTAGATGCGAACCCCTTAGTAATTAGACGGGCCACATAGAAGGATTTCCTAACTACTTTGGCAATATGATTGTCAAAGGAGAGATTACTATCTACCTGGGTCCCCAGATCTCTTATTACCTCTTCTGTATTAAGGGGGCTGCCTCCTATGTGGTAATTCGTGGGTGTTTTGTTTTTCCCAAATGGGATTACTATGCATTTTTTGGCATTTAGCTTGAGGCCATGACTTTGACACCAGGTGTCTGTCTCAGTAAGGCCTTTTTGAAGGATGTCACTGTCAGCCGGAGAGTCAATTATGTCTCCCAGTTTGCAGTCATCGGTGAACTTGGTTAGCCATAGTCCTCCTGTGTTTGCCTGTACTTCTGAGAAATATATGCTGAACAGTAGGGGTCCCAGAATTGAGCCTTGCGGGACACCACTTGTGACTGGTTTAAGAGTCAGACCTGGAGCCCGCTATTCTTACAGTGTGAGTTCTGTCTGTAAGTCAGTTGGCAACCCATCTTGTGACACAGGGGTTTATGTTCAGGCTGGTGAGTTTTTCTATAATACCCGAGTGAGGAATGGTGTCGAACACCTTGGCGAGATCAAGGTAAGCTGTGTGAACCACCTTTCCCTCGTTTATGGCCTTGGTGACTATCTCGAAGAACTGAACCAGGTTTAGTAGGCATGATCTGCCCTTAACAAAGCCGAACTGGGTCGGGTCAAGTGTTTGGAGGTTCCCAATGTTTTTGTTAATGAGTTCCATGATGATGCGCTCCATAACCTTGCAGACCAGGCTAGTCAGGCTTATGGGGCAATAGTTACCAGGGTCAGTTGTGGCCCCTCCTTTGTGGAGCGGAATAACTGTTGCTGTGCACCATTCTATGGGCACGTAGCCTGTGGAGAGGCTGAGGATGAACAGCGTGTTTAGGTGGGGGGTTAGTTCGTTCTGTAGTTTGTGCAAGACACAGTCTGGGACACCATCTGGCCCCACTGATGCTGTGTTTTTGGCTTTTGAAAGGGCTGTTTTCACCTGTGCTTCTGTGATTTCTGGGATACTACACTTTTCCAGTATTGTTGTGGACCCTTTCGAAGGTGAGAGGGAGGTGAAGTTTGCACTGAATCTTTCTGCCAGTACGTTGGCAATATCAGTAGGCTCAGTATATTTTGTGCTATTTTGCACTATCTCAGAGCATATCTGTGAGTTGTCACTTAGATTCTTGACATAGTTAAAGAAGGCTTTGTGGTTATCTTTTGAATCCTTGGCTATTTTTCTTTCGAAGTTAGCCTTGGATGATTTTATGAGGGACCTTACTTTCTTAATGATACTGATCAGGGATGTCTTTCCTTCTTGGGATTTGCTTTTTTTCTGAACTAGTTTCCTCCTTTTGTTGTATAACCTGTTTATGGCAGGGGTCCACCAGACTGGTTTCCTTCTCTTAGGGGAGTGAGTCTTGGTTTTGCTAGGGATGGCATGATCCGTGCATCCTTGTAGGTGCTCATAGAGTGCAATTGTAAAGGATTCTGCATCTTGGGCAGTGTTATCCTTTAGCGTGGGGGCTGTGAAACTTACCACCTCTGCCTTAAGTAAGGTGAAGTTTGCTTTAGAAATGTTTTTCACTGTGGTTTCCTTGGTTGGGGGTGGTGGTGGGGTGCGGACATCCAGGGTGATTAGTTTATGGTCTGATCTAACCAGTGATGGGTTGACCTCTGGTACGGAGCACCTGTCGCCCATGTTGGTGATGACCAGGCCCAATACGTTGTGGCTTCTGGTAGGGGAGTGTACCAGCTGATCCAGGGTATTTGAGTTGATAAATTCCAGGAAGCGCTGAGCCTGGGAGTTTGTACTCAAGTAGTTTTCCCAGTTTATGATAGGGTAATTGAAATCTCCCAAGATCAGGGTGTTTGGTAGGATCTTCATGTTTTCCAGTGTCTCCAGAAAGGCGGAGTGGTGGTCCTGGGTCATGGAGGGTGATCTGTAGCACGCCACAATTTGCATTGCAGATTTGCCCGATGTTAGTTGCACATGGATGATCTCAGAGGTATCATGCTGTGCCACTAACCTGGAGGTGTGGGTATCCTTGATGAATATGGATACACCCCCTCCTTTTGTGTTTCGGTCCGTGTTATGTGGCTGAAAAGTGTGGTATGAGTTGTAGCCCAGTAGTGCTGGAGTGCTCTCTGGAGCCTTGAACCAGGTTTCAGTTACTACACAGATGTCGGCGTTCTGCATACTTAGGAGTGCTTCGAGCGCATGTATTTTGAGATTTAAACTCCTGGCGTTGAGTAGCATAACCCTCATTTTTTTACTTGTGCTGTTTACGGAGTTGGGTTTGAATTTTGAACCTTGCCTAAAAAAGGCCTTGAGGTGACAATGGAAAATATTTGTACTCATCCACATGTGCCAAGAGTATGTCAAGGAACTGCTGACATAGGCAGAAGCCAGTTAGATTCCTAACATGTCCCCAATTTGTTTGTTTCTAGAAGGCCTGAATGGAAAGTATAGTGAGGACTATATATACCTTGTTGTTCATAGGTATAGGAAAGCCTCAAAATCTTAATTCTCCATCTGTAGGCTATACAAACTCACTAGAGTTTGTATTATATGCATGACCAGACTCTGCCACATAACACAAGCACTCAGGTCACTTCAGAACAAGTACAAATATGACTCTGTCATTGTTCAGGTTGGTGTGAATGACCTGAGACATACCTCCCTGGATTACATGAAAAGAGACATAGAGGAGCTCTCTGATCATGTAGCCCAGGCCGGTATGACCCTGACCTTGAGTAGTATCATACCCTCACCAAGAATGATACCACAGTATAAAGACAAAATGATCAATTTCAACAATTGGCTAAAGTATTGGTGTCACTCAAAGGGGATCCAGTGTCTGTCAGCCTGGGATGACATGCTTGACAAGCCACGTTGCTTCACTAGGGATGGCTTGCACCTGTCACTCCTGGGTTTTCGAATACTGGCCAAGGCTCGTGCCACCCCCATAGTGCCAAAAATAGCCAAGGATTCAAAAGATAACCACAAAGCCTTCTTTAACTATGTCAAGAATCTAAGTGACAACTCACAGATATGCTCTGAGATAGTGCAAAATGACATAAGATACACTGAACCCACAGACATTGCCAACATCCTGGCAGACAGGTTCAGTGCAAACTTCTCCCCCCCCCCCGCCAAATGGGCAAATGACTATCCCAACAGAGTGTAGCCTCCCTGATATCACAGATGCACAGGTGAGAGCTGCCCTCTCCAAAGCAAAAAACACAGCATCAATGGGACCGGATGGTGTCCTGGGCTGCGTTTTACATGAGCTCCAAGAAGAACTGAACCCTCACTTAAAATCACTGTTCAGTCTCAGCCTTACAACAGGATATGTACCCAAAGAATGGCGTACAGCAACAGTGGTCCCACTCCATAAAGGTGGTGCCACAACGGACCCCGGAAACTATCACCCTATAAGCCTAACTAGCCTGGTCTGCAAAGCTATGGAGCGTATCATCATGGAACTCATAAACAAAGACATTGGGAACCTCCAAACACTGGATCCTACCCAATTCGGCTTTGTTAAGGGCAGATCTTGCCTCTTGAACCTGGTCAATTTCTTTGAAACAGTCACCAAGGCCATAGACGAAGGGAAGGTAGTCCACACAGCCTACCTTGACCTTGCAAAAGCATTCGACACAATACCCCACTCGGGCACCATAAATAAGCTCACCAGCTTAAATATCAACCCCTATGTCACAAGATGGGTTGCAAACTGGCTTAGGGATAGAACCCACATGGTCAGAATTGCAGGTGCCATGTCAGACTCTAAACCAGTTATAAGTGGCGTCCCACAAGGTTCAGTCCTGGGACCTCTCTTGTTTGGTATATATTTCTCTGAGGTACAGGCTAACACAGGAGGACTATGGCTGACAAAGTTTGCAGATGACTGCAAACTGGGGGCCATAATCGACTTGCCTGCTGACACAAGCATCCTCCAAAAAGGTCTCACAGAGACGGATAACTGGTGTCAGAGCCATGGCCTAAAGCTAAATGCCAAAAAGTGCATAGTCATCCCCTTTGGGAAAAACAAAGTGCCCACAAATTACTACATAGGTGGTAATCCATTAAGTACAGAAGAAGTAATTAGGGATTTGGGGACCCAAGTAGATTGCAATCTCTCCTTTGACAATCACATTGCCAAAGTGGTTAGAAAGACATTCTATATGGCCCACCTTATCACAAAGGGGTTCACATCTAGATCAAGAGAGGTCATTGTGCCCCTCTACTTATCACTCATCAGGCCCATAATTGAATACAATGCCCCATTTGGGATGTACCTTACCCGACACCTGCTACAACTAGAAAGGCCCCAAAAGTACCTCACCAAGAGGATCAAGGGACTCAAACAGATGCCCTATGCAGTTAGGCTAAAGAAACTCCAGCTCTACTCAGTTGCTTACCGCCTACTCAGAGGCAATCTGTGCCTGACGTATAAAGCCATGTCCAACCCAGAATTAATGGACATGCTCCATCTCAAGAAATCCAAATCCATCAGAACTACACGCTCCAGTGACTTAAACCTCAGCACAGAAATAAATAGAACATGCTGGAGGGACAGATTCATATCCCAGAGGCTCCCCTCACTCTGGAACAAAATCCCAATCCATGTCAGGCAGAGCCCTTCATTGACCCTCTTCAAGAAGAATCTTGACGTTTGGATGAGAGATCGCAAATTTACCCCTGGGATCTCTTCTGTGTCACTGCTAGACACAGGCATGGTAAACTAACCTTAAATGGGTTATCTTCTGTGACCTACTATATAGAGGCACAGTCAACTAATCTAAGAAGGGTGGCGAAAGCCAAACACACTCTGGCTAGGCTTGTAAATGCCCTAGGGCAGATAGCCTAGTATCAGCCTATGAACCTATGAACCTATGATGTCCCAGAATCCTGGCAGTACCCATGATTCCCATAACTGGTATTCAAACTCACTGTACCACTTATTCCTGCAGAGTAGATTTCCTCATAGCTGGCAAATGCAAATGATTTTATTGTTCCTAGCCATAGCTATATCAGTACATGTGAAGCATAACAGGTAGTATTCACTAATCACCCTCCCTTTTTTGTTATGTTTCCCCTCATTTTTATGCTTTACAGAAGACATAGACTACCCACTTAAACTGTGACTAATGACACCAGTTCATAACCCAGAGGGATCTAATGTGGAGCTCATCAACATCATCCTCTACCAGACATAGAAAGTCATTGAGTGAGTGCTTGACCTGCTCAAAGCCCATTTCCACTGACTGGATGGGGCTGGGGGTGTCTTACAATATGAACTTTCTAGTGCATGCAGGATGTTTACTACTTGCTACATTCTGCACAACACAATTATGTGTCAGTCTGGTGCACAACTGTCAAAGCCAGTCATCCATAGTGGCAGTGCAGCTAACTCTTGTTCCTGCAACCAGCGACAATGTTATAGTGGCCAGTAGATGGCAGTAGCATGGCAATCCCTGTGGCAGGCTAGTGCATGGTATATGGCTGTGCAGACAAAATGGTAGCAATTGGTCCACAGCTATGGGTCATGCCATTCACTTTGTTATAGTGAAAAAAAACAGTCATACAAATAATACTTGATACTACATGTGAGCTATGGTGTGTGGTGTATGGTCACCTTGTAATGCAGAGCACATATTTTTTTAGCAAAAGAAATGTTGAGCTTCAAAACTTTACTATTAGTCTGCTTTGTACAGTGGATATGTGGTACAGATGCTAGGTATACTTTTAGGATTTCCTCATATAAAAACAGGTGTTATGGACAATCTTTGATGCTATAACACCTATTTTTACACGGTGAAACCTTAAAACTATAACCTAGGGTTTTACCATATAAAAGCAGATATTATGGGCACTCTCTAATGCCATACTTCTGGTTTCCCATGTAGTGTCAAATTACAGTGTGGTGACAGGTAATTTGATGAAATAGCTTGCAATGTTCCCTCCCGTGCTATTGTAGCCATACTTTTTCAGATACCACTAAGAACTGAATTAATAACTATGTATTAAAATTGACAGGTGGTTGAGTACTTTTCCCTGCTAGTAATTTTCAAAATTTGGCTTATATTTGCAATGTGCCATGCACAATATGCCCCACAGAGCATGTGGCAATGGCCTATAGATTAAGATCAAGTGCAAGCATATGAGGTTGATGCTCAGTTGCTCCAATGATGGGACCTACTGGATTCAGAGAAACCTCTTAATATAGACTTAACTGTGCTGTGTGACCTAGAACTTAATTGATGAGTTCTACAATGTGTTTTTGAAGTCTGATGAGCCCTGTCTGCATTCTTTTTGGATGGATTCATAGATCCTCTGCCCTGATATTACAAACAGGTATGGTTTGCATTTATTTTCTCAAAGGAAATGGAACTGGAAAAATGGAACTGGATAGAGCTACACATGTCCTGGTAGTACACCAAACATAAAGCAACTATAATATTAGTGGGTAGCAACCCTGTGTAGGTGTATAGGATGGGCAGAGTGATGCCACAACCTAGAGGTTATAGTTCACACCCTAGAATCCAATGCATCAAAGTCCTATATTTCATTCTTGTATTTGCACTTTAGAAAGATGGCATCCATTAACGCTCATAGTCAATCCACAAGCTGGTTTATTAAGGAAACCAAACTCCTCCTCTACCTCCTACAGAAGTCATACCAGCAAAAGTTGGAACAGGCAACAGCAAGGTCAGAGTAAAAAAAATAGAAAGATATATGACAGAAGCTGGGTGGCTCCTGTCATCCCCCGAGCTTTGGACAGCAAGTCACAGGTAAGACGACCTGCATTGGCAGAGTTGGAACCACCTGGCAGGGTGAGTTTTGGAGGTTCAGGAAAAAAAGTTGAGAGTTCTATAGTATCTGCCATGATTAAGTATATTTATCTATCTGTCTATCTATATATAAACAATATATAAGTAGATAGAGAGAAATAGATATATGTGTGTGCATGTTTGTGTACTTCTGTGTGATATGTGCAAGTATATATCATAAAATCAGTGTTAGCACATCATTCAAGGCAGTGAAAATGTAACATTTAATGTCTGTTCTAGAAATAGTATCGCTGCAACTATGTCAGTATAATACACACAATATTTTCTATGAAATGTTTAATAGCTGCATTTGGAAGCATTGGAATTCTGTTATATGGTGGTAGTAATTGCTGTGTTTGAACTGCTTACAGCATCAGGCCTCACACACCCCTGAACAGATGTTATTTCTCCAATAATACCCTCTTGTGAGACATTATTGAATACATAAGTTACTTAAGAAACTTAAATATAAATGATCATAAAAGGCAGTTATTGATTGGATGAGATGCCCAATGGATACAAGCTCTTTAACTGCAAATGCGGGAGTTATTATGTGCTAAAAAATTGTTTTCACATAGAATGAAATTTTAAATATACTTAAAGATTCCAATGCAGTACCTTGTTTCCTCTAAAGATTTTTCCATATCTGGCAATAGCAATCTTCCCACTGCAGTTTATACCCATCTCACGTTCTAGCTGCTGAAAGTCTTCAGTGCGAGCATAATTCACATACACCAGTTCACCCTGGAGAAAAATAAAAGACAACATAAGAGATAACTCAAAGCAGTTCTGAAAAAAAGTCTCAAAATCAGAATGAAACATATGAGGCATGGCCACTGTCAAAACATATATAAATATATGATCACAACAGAATATACTTTTGCAGCCCAAGATCAAATAAAAATGTCAAGAAAAATGAAATGTGTTATTTAATTATCTTATTAAATCAAAAATACTTGTACTGTACTGTAATATTATAGTTTATGCTTCACAATGAATTAATTCATTAATTCTCTGACTGCATACTAATCCATTTCTGGGTCATAGAAGAACTACAGCTTATTCCTGCACACAGTTGGAGTAAAGCAGTGAAAATAATATTGAACAGGATGCTAAGTCATCCCAAGATGCACACATATTCACCCATGGCATACATCTATGGCTGATTTTTAGCATTCCCATTTTTCCTGTGGCGCATTTTTGGGAGGAAACTGGAGCTCCAGGTGAAAACTCACGTAAAAGCACAGTAAGAATATGTAGCCTCCATACAGAAGATAGCACTCAGAATTCTTTATCTACAAACATTCTAAAAATCAAGTCAGCTGGAGCAAAACAAGATCTTCAATACAATGTGAGAGATGCCACATCAGTTACAGTGCATAAAGTCTAGCAGCATGATGCTTTTTTGCAGTTTAAGTTTCCATCTTTCTAAGCTCCATATAGTTATATAAGTAAAACAAATGCTCACTGAAGAAATATAATGAACTCTCAGTAGACCCATGGGGCTTGGTAGATGCTGGATAACTGTAGTTTCTGGTTGCATAAGAGTTACTATTGCATATAAGCCTGACTAATACTGTACCCTATACCATTTGTTTGGTTTGACTTGTTCTCATGTTGAGGAGAGATAATTTATTCCTATCTTCCTTTTTAAAACTCTAAAACTCCAAAAACATAAGGTATGTTTCTGCGTAGTGTTGGGGGGGGGGGGGGGCAGAAAGTGCAACACATGAAAATCGTACTGTATTTCTTAAATTTTTTTTTTTTTTTTGCTGGTTGCTTGAAAGTGCCGGTTGCTTGAGTTCTATTTAACTGAGAGTTTACTGTATACTGTATTTAGTATGAAACATTATTGTGTTGTATGACTGCTTGTTCAACAACACAGTTCTTTTCTCAGTTTTCCATCCCCACCAGGGTCCATTCATAAATGCTTACTGCTTTCTACTATATTACAGATATGGAAGTAATAAACTTGAGGGATGAAAAGAGATCAAAAGAAAGAAAGAAAGAAATGAAGGTCTTTGTTTGTAGATTCTGCACTAATATAACATATTAACCAACAACAGCAAGGCAGTGAAGATCAAGATGCCATGGCTGAACCTATAACATGGCATCAAGCAAAAAAATGACATGAAAGTCCTATTAGTAAACATCATTTGCAGCATAAAGTCAGAATCACATATCACACCTTCAGTTTCTGAAGCTGAGTTTGTCTATAATATTTTAGCTTTGCTCCAGAGTTAATTTTTTCATGCCTGTGTGCTCAATATAAGTTGTTTTGATGTTTAAAGAGCAGAAAATAATGTTTCTGAAATGTGCATTTATGCGGAAATGTTATCATTTTGAGCACTACTGTATTGATGTTTTTGTATCCGGGTAATAGTTTCCCTCATTTGTGTTAAGCTGGACTGGAGATCAAAATGTCATGGCTGAACCTACAACATGGCATCAATGAAAAAAACGAAAAGAAAGTCCTATTAGTAAACATCATTTGGAGCATGAAGTTAGAATCAGATATCACAGTAACTATAGTGAAAAATAATCAAACATATTTATTTACTTATTATTTATTATTTATTTATTTTACATTTGTTGACCGGGCTAGTCTAACTGGATACATGTCCATTTTCAGTAGAGGCCTGGGGAGATAAGCTCCAAGATAGAACAATGAAATTAACAAGATAACAAATAAGGATCATATTTACAATGCATATTACAGGTTATCACAGTAAATTCAGCAGTGCAGAATGCAGGCATAACATAGCATGCTAGTACAATCAAGATGTTCTAGAGGGAGATAGTATTATGGTTAATAAGGAAGGAAATACAGTTAATGAGTAGAAGGGGCAGGAAGAGCAAAGTATTAAGAGATACATAACTAGTCAGGCTTATTACAGGGGCATAACCACTGTGTTCGGAGGAACACTTTCAATTTGTTTTTGAAGGATGATACTGAGGGAAGTGAGGAGAGTTCACTGGGGAGGATATTCCAGGCTTTTCCTACAATATTAGAAAAGAGGGAGTCACCAGCCTTGTTGTTTGGTTTAGTGGTATGTACTGGAAGTCTCTGAGAAGACCTTAAGGATTTCAGGTTTTTATAGGGAGTGATGAGTATGGATAGAATAGGAGTTTTGGAAGGTTTGTAAAGAGTGTTGTGGGCTATCGATAGTTGATGGAATTTAATCAGGTTTTGTAGTTCAAGCCATCCTAACTGTGCTTTAAATTAATGCAATGGTGGGTTCTAAATGGATTGCCTGTAGCAAATCTGACAATTTTATTGTAAGACATTTCCAATTTGCTAAGATTATTTTTAGATAGATTAGTAAAAATGGATGAGGCATAAAGAAGTCAAGAGATTAGATGAGTGTGTGCTATAGTGGCTTTAGCTGAAGGTAAGAGGAAGGATTTTATCCTATAGAGAGAGCCAAGTTTTTTGTTGACAGTTTTTATAGTATTGTTAATATGGATATCAAAGTTCACATTGTTGTCAATGGTAATACCCAATAGTTTGGTGGTTGGTTCAGGGGATATAATAGTTTTATTGGTAGAGATAACTGAGAAATAAAGAGGAAAGGACTTATTGGTGGGAGAGAAGAGGAGGAGTTTAGTCTTTTTGGGGTTTAGGAGAAGGCATCTATGTGTGAACCATTGTTCAACCGTGTTAAATACTTGTTGGGTAAGAGATTGAAGTTCAGAAGAGGAGGTGGCTGAGCATATCAGTGTGGAGTCATCCGCATATTGTATGCATGTGGCTTGGTGATGGCAAGGTGAAGGTCATTAATAAATATGGAAAAAAAGTAGAGGTCCTAGGATGGACCCTTGAGGGACACCAAGGTTGACGGGAAGGTGAGTGGAGAGAGACTTGTGCCATAGTACAGCCTGTTGTCTTTTATCAAGGTAGGACTGGAACCACTTTATAGAAGATGTATCTAGTGACAGGGATTTCAGTATTTTGATGAGAATTTGGTGATTTACCATGTCAAAAGCTTTAGACAGGTCAATAAATAGTGCTGAAGAAAGCTTGTTAAGATTGCGTTTTTTGTTGATACAATCTGTGAAGGAAAGAAGGGCAGTACTAGTGCTATGTGAAGGTCTGAATCCATGTTGACAGTTGGAAAGAAAATTATTTTGGGTTAGATGGTCAAGTAATTGTCTGTGAATGCATTTCTCCATGATCTTTGCCAAAGGAGAGAGAAGAGCAATGGGGCGGTAGTTGGAGAGTTCAGTGGAGTGCCCACCTTTATGGGGGGGGGGGGATAATATGGGAAATTTTCCATAAACTGGGGATATGACTTTTGGTAATAGTTCTATTGATCAGAATAAAAATGGGATAAGCAATAGCTTTGGTTGGTTGTTCTAGGAATTCAGCAGGTAGTTGGTCTGCTGAGGGTGAGCATGGTTTTAGTTTCTGTAGAAGGGTTAGAATATTTGTTGTTGGGACAGGTTGAATATGAAAAGTAGGGGGTAAGGTTGATTTATAGGAAGGTAGAGTGAAGTTATCAGGTGATAGTTGACTAGCTAGTGTTTGTATAGCATTAGTAAAAAAGGTATTGAAAGCATTAGATGTATTCATTGAATTTTTGTGGTCAGTATTTTGAGGGTTTGGAGTAGTGGATTGACCTGGATGGAGTAGTTGGTTAATGCTAGCCCAAACTTTTTGTGGGTTGTTTTGATTAGCTTGCTGGGATTATATGTAGTAGTTTCTTTTATCAGATATTATAGCTCTCTTGGTTTCATTTCTTAGCTGTCTAAATGTTAGTTGGTCTATAGGGTTTTTAGTCTTCCTCCATTTTGCCCAAAGTTTGTTTCTAAGATTTATTTTATGTTTGGTTTCTTTTGAAAGCCATGGAGCAGATTTGGTTTTAATTCTAATTGATCTGGTTGGAGCATGGCGGTTGAGAATGGCAAGGAAGTTGGAGTTAAAGTAACTAACGGCTTCATCTAAAGGGAGGTTTTTTTAAGGGAGACCAGTTGCAAGCTCTTAGTTCCATCTGGAATAGTTCAGGATAGTTTAGTAAATAGAATAGTTTAGGAAATAGTTCAATTTACTTGCATGTTAACTGGATGGCTGAGCTGTTCAGTATAAGGGACCCTTTCGATCCATGTCTCAGATACAAATATACTAATTATACAGCTTTCACATTGTATATAAATGTGTTAAATGTTAACAAAAATTGTTATTTACTTCCATTTATTAATCAGAAATACTCATTTGGAAGGTTTGCTTAACAGGAGTTGTAGAGAAAAGACCATGCCCTAGTAGTTAAATTAATAATTAATGCTAGTCTATTCAACAGTCATACAAGTCATTTTACAAATTCAACGAAGATGCTGAATATTACCAATAAAATATGTTCTAGCATGGTTATGCAAAAGATGAAGAAAATTTGATTATGTAAAATTTTTTAACTAAATTAGATTAAAAAAAGAAACATGAAAAGTGGCAGGTTCCTTGTTAGTATTTTATTACTATTTAGAAGAAAAATGTCTGCCTAAGCCAGAAGTCCTAACTAACACGATGATCCTCCAATTCAATAGAACTCATAAGGAGTAGATAGGATTCTATTGCACAGATCATCTACACTCTGCAGTAGTAGATCCTAACCTTGATGTGTGGCTCAAGGACTGTAACACAGGTATGTGCAAAAAGGGTGATTTGTTATGGGGGTAAAGATTCAGTGGTAGTCTTTGGGATGAATATGTACATAAATAATGAAATGGGATTAGATAGATGTGATGGTATTCATTTAGATATACTCCCACTTGAATACATTTCAATGAGAACCAGTCATACCAGATAATACTAGTTTATGTACCAACATTATTATTTCATTTTATGCCTATAAATGGGATGCAGGTTAGTGTAGAAGATAAGGGAGTATCCTGGCAACAATGACAGGATTTCTAAAATCTCAGAATATTAAATAGTTAAGGAATGTCAACATAAATGGTATAATATATACGACTTGAATTTCAATGATACACAGTAAAAGGGGGTATGAGACAGAATCAGAGGTCAATGCAAGTGGAGTATTTTATGGGATCATCATATACGTCTGATATAAAGCTGGCATTTGACTGCCACAAGCTGTATCTGGAAACTGAACTCAAGGTGCTGGAGATGTGGTGACCTGTAGTCTGATATTATCCATATGTCTTCATCCTGTACCCACCCTAATTTAAGGTAAGAGCAATCACAAAGAATGGATAAGGGAATATTTGACAAGTCATTACAGTTTTCCAAGGAATCCAGTGTTTGGGGTCTTAAAGGACAACAGTTTTCCTGGAGCAATAAACAACTACAAATCAAATCAGTTCTAATAAGTCTGTTGAAATTTACTATTGTTGCAGAATAAAAGCATAACTTTGAGCACCATATGAAGAACAAACCCAGGAATATATCCAAATGTTAGAAGGATACTGCTCCCCATTAGAAAAGGAGAGTGGAAAACATTCATCAGTAATTGCAATAGCATAAGGCTTTCCTTCTTCTTTTGGCTGCTCCCGTTAGGGGTCACCACAGTGGATCATTGGTCCACAGAACGATTGGCAGTGGAGGTTTTATAATATCAAGTTGCCAGCCTGGCACCCAACCTTCCCAGAAGATATACACATGCACACACTCACACCTAGGGCCAATTTAGAGTGTCCAATCCACTTACCACATGTCTTTGGAATGTGGGAGGAAACCAGAGCACCTGGACGAAACCGCTGTGACTGCAGGGAGGACATGCAGACTCCACACAGAAGAGACCCCAGCTGAGAATTGAACTAGAGAACCTCTTGCTGTGAGGCAACAATGCTAACCAATGCACCACCGCAGCCACCCTCTGAATAAAGCTTTCCGCTTTTCTCATTTTTATTACCAGAGTAGTTTAATAAGTTATTCTCTTATGAAATACCCCTCACTAATGATCTGTGCAAATTTATTGAAAATAATTTGTACTGCTTAGGCTTTTGATTTTGCAGCCATATCAGTTCAACACTAAATTAGTTGGTCTACTGTGGTTTATTATTTATTTATTTTTTTTGGACTGCCTTATAACTGACCTCCCTTGCTTGTTTATTCTCCTTGACTAAACCAGCAAGTTCACTTCTCCTAGTCCATAGCCAAGGCTTTATCTCTGTTCACCCCCAGTACAGGCTATTAGATGGTTTATTGTTTGACGTAAATGCAGTGCATGCACTTATATCAATAGTGAATATATCAAGGAGCATCATTAGATTTTGTATAATTTCTCGTATCATGATATTCATTGTACTCTGATACTTCTTGTCATACTGTTTGTATATTCTTGAAGTTGTTTTTCTTCAATAACATTTATACAAACTAAGATGGTAACGTTTGACATCTGGAAGCATTAATACATGCCATGCCTATGGTAGTTATAGCATCAGTTCTACACTCTTCACCTATGCAGTTAGCTAAGTCACAGATAGCCAGTTCCTTTCTTGAGAAAGCAAGTCTGATTGTTCCTAAATAGGTCTTTCCATATCAGTGCTATTCCAGATTTACTTGAAGAGGCTGAACCACACAGCTTAGCCAAGTGAAGAAAAGAATGTTCTCCAGTTTAAGACTATTTTCATTCTGGAAAGACTGACAGCACTGTCAGTACTGGACCAAGTCCATATTTTTTTGGATTTTTTTTTTCTTTTTTTACTCACATCTCATGAGGAATTTTAGTCACTGCCCTCCATGGTAGACATCATGGCTTTCACTGACATAGACATTTGGGGACAATTTTTATTTGCAACTTGTAGGAACCCTTTGTTGTTCTTGTTATAGTGCATAGGGATCAGTGAGTCAAGGGGACAAAATGGGAATGCCACTTGTTCATGCAAATGATATAATCCAACATGAAACTTGCCCCTCCCCCCCTTTATTTATTTATTTGACATTTGTTTACTGGGGTAGTCTGACTGGGTCTACAGAACTAGTTTTCGGCCAATGGCCCAGGGAAAAAAGCTCCACATACAGTACAATAGAAATACAGTAAAATCTAATCCAATACAAATGACATGAGCAATACTATACAAAATAAGTTGAAAGAACAAACTATGTTACAAGATGTTACAATGTATACTACACATCTAGACAGTTCTATAGAGTTAAAACATTATAGACAATAATAGTCACTCTCACTATACATGATGTAGTGTCCAAAAATAGTACATAGGTAGTGCAATGTGCAACACTGACTGCTATAGTACATGAAACAATAGAATGTTAGTTTCAGTTAGGAAAATAATAGCCAGAAAGTTAGTGATGCAGATAGATAGTGAGAGTGTTAAGATGAACAGAAGCAATACAGCCTGAGCAGTAGCTTAAGGATATGGTGTAGAAACAGAGAAGGAGTTAGAAGAGCCTTAGGATCTTACAGACTGTGACGGCTTGAAATGTAACAGAAGAGGAGGATGAGGCTAGTGTGGAAGAAGGGGAAGAGCTGAGCATTAGGCAGGCTTTATGCAGGAGCAGAGCCATGTATTTTTGAGATGTTTTTTTAAAGAGGCTTTGAAATGGGTTAGGCCAGGCATAGACCTGGTAGGTAGAGATAATGAATTCCAAAGTACAGAGATAGAGTATGAATACAGAGAGTGACCTGGTTTTCTTGTGGGTTTTGAGATAGCTAAGAGATTTTTGTCTTCTGATCATAGGGATCGATTTGGTGTGTAAAGCGTGACTAGCTTGGCTAGTGCAGGGCAGGCAGTAGGCTTGAAAATAAGGTCACGCAAAGTGGATAGCTTTATAAAGGCAAGTTGGTTGGGGAGTTCAAGCCAGTTTAATTCTAGGAGTGGTTTACAGTAGTGTGTGTGATATTTAGAGTTTGTAGCAAACTTTGCAAATTGGTTGTAGCACTGTTCTATCTTGTATCCAAACGTGCCAATAATCACAAACTTCGAGAAAAACAAAAACTAAGCAGGCGAACACTCCCAAAAGAATTTATTCACAAAGTAAATGTGAGCAAAGTACACAACCAAGCTTTCGGTGAGCTCAATGTCCCACCTTCATCAGACAACTTACAAGTCAGACTTCAGAGTTTAAATACTGTTTCATTAATTAATTAATTGCAATCAATCTTGTTAACAATTACCAAATAAAACCAAGTTTCAGGTATATAATATTATCCGGAAACTTCATACTAAAAAAGTACTTCATTAACTTTTAACCAGTTTAAAACAAATATTAAAATTATGCTTAAAACATATGTTTTGCACAAAAGTTCAAATTGGGTATAACAGGTCAAATATATATAGTCAAACCCATTAAAATATCTATGACTCTGCATATTTATAACACTTTTATGCTCATACTCAGTGGGCAAAGTATATTCTGCATTAATAAATAATAAATAATATATACACAATGTTTTGCCTAATATTCAACACATTCATTAATATGCTACCCTGTGTTAAATTGTTGTTATAATACATGCCAAAATGATGCATCATAAAATAAACCAAAATATCCTTCCATTAAATCAAATTTAAAACACCATATCAAAGCCACAAATCCATTATATGTTGACAAAATAAATTACAGTATATACCATAAATGTAACACTAAATATAAAATGGAAAACACTTAAAAATATATACAAATGTATACACCCATGCATATACGCATATATACACATGCATGCACATATATGTGTGTGTACACATACATACATACACATGTATGTATACACACACACGCACATACATACATATATACACACATACACACACACAGGTGTGCGCATGTCCCACACGTTTGTTATTTTCCACCCTTTATTATATATTATATTGTTATAAAGGGGAATGGCTTCATCTATTGTTAGATAGAAGTTTCAAAACAGGGGCCACTGAAACATATTCGTTCAACCCTGGGTTAACATATGCCCATGTTCTTAACTGCCAGTAAAGTTCATTCACTTCTAAGTGAGTCTGCCAAGGACCACTTAGATTGTCAGTAAGTGACTTCCATAGGACTGTAAATTAAAAACAGTGCCCAGCATTAGCCAAAACATGCCTGGCCAATGCATTGTTAACATCCTGTTTGCCTATGGCGTATACGTGCTCGTAAATCCGCTGCCTAAATTTCCTTTTAGTTTTTCCAATATAGAAGGCAGGACATTTCTGGCATAGGGCCACTTACACCACTCCAATAGACTCACAGCTAAATTTCCCCGTTATTTTATAATCTATGTCCCTAATATTAACCTTAGGCTCAGTAAAAATGAACTTGCATTGGTTACAAAAACCACATTTCTTTGTTCCTGTAACCCCCTGAACAAAGGGCTTTGATTTTAATTCAAGCAAACTTTTTAAGTTCTGACCCCTCCTAAACATAATTCTTGGAAATTCCCCTAATCTTTTTGTCAAAAACGTGTCTTCAGTTATAAGGGCCCAACATTTATTTATGACCTTTTTGATGTCAAAATGGTCAGCAGAATAGGTACAAAAAAATCTCAAAGTAGACTCATGTGATGGAGCGGTACCAGAACTTTGTGTAAAAGAAATTAGAGAATCACAAGCATTGTCCAGATCTATATTCTCAATACATAAAATAGGTTTGTAAACACCAACTCTCCTTTTGGTAATAACCTCAGCTTTGATGTCATTAATTAACAAACCAGGATATCCTCTATTGATGAACATACTGCTAAGGTAATCGCATTCCTTCAAAAAATCATCAAATTCTGAAACCATCCTGGCCGCCCTAACCATCTGGCCTTTAACTATGGCCTTCTTCTGGTGACCAGGATGAGAACTCGTGAAATGCAAGAATGCGTTGGAGTAAGTGGGCTTACGATAAATAAAACTCTTGTATCTAGATCTTGACAAGTCTTTCTCAATAAGAATATCAAGGAAACTAATGGTTGTTTCCTGTAGATTATATGTGAATTCTAAAAAAGGTGTCTTGTTTGTCAGTGACTCCAGAAAGGCAGGTATAATTAAAGGAGAAGCTTTCCATATGAAAAACATGTCATCCTGGTATCTGGTGTACCAGGTGACAGAAGATTTAAATCTTTAATCTGGAAAGCTTGAGAAAGACTTGTCAAGATCTAGATACAAGAGTTTTATTTATCGTAAGCCCACTTACTCCAACGCATTCTTGCATTTCACGAGTTCTCATCCTGGTCACCAGAAGAAGGCCATAGTTAAAGGCCAGATGGTTAGGGCGGCCAGGATGGTTTCAGAATTTGATGATTTTTTGAAGGAATGCGATTACCTTAGCAGTATGTTCATCAATAGAGGATATCCTGGTTTGTTAATTAATGACATCAAAGCTGAGGTTATTACCAAAAGGAGAGTTGGTGTTTACAAACCTATTTTATGTATTGAGAATATAGATCTGGACAATGCTTGTGATTCTCTAATTTCTTTTACACAAAGTTCTGGTACCGCTCCATCACGAGTCTACTTTGAGATTTTTTTGTACCTATTCTGCTGACCATTTTGACATCAAAAAGGTCATAAATAAATGTTGGGTCCTTATAACTGAAGACACGTTTTTGACAAAAAGATTAGGGGAATTTCCAAGAATTACGTTTAGGAGGGGTCAGAACTTAAAAAGTTTGCTTGAATTAAAATCAAAGCCCTTTGTTCAGGGGGTTACAGGAACAAAGAAATGTGGTTTTTGTAACCAATGCAAGTTCATTTTTACTGAGCCTAAGGTTAATATTAGGGACATAGATTATAAAATAACGGGGAAATTTAGCTGTGAGTCTATTGGAGTGGTGTACGTGGCCCTATGCCAGAAATGTCCTGCCTTCTATATTGGAAAAACTAAAAGGAAATTTAGGCAGCGGATTTACGAGCACGTATACGCCATAGGCAAACAGGATGTTAACAATGCATTGGCCAGGCATGTTTTGGCTAATGCTGGGCACTGTTTTAAATTTACAGTCCTATGGAAGTCACTTACTGACAATCTAAGTGGTCCTTGGCAGACTCACTTAGAAGTGAATGAACTTTACTGGCAGTTAAGAACATGGGCATATGTTAACCCAGGGTTGAACAAATATGTTTCAGTGGCCCCTGTTTTGAAACTTCTATCTAACAATAGATGAAGCCATTCCCCTTTATAACAATATAATATATAATAAAGGGTGGAAAATAACAAACGTGGGACATGCACACCTGTGTGTGTATGTGTGTATATATATGTATGTATGTGTGTATACATACATGTGTATGTATGTATGTGTACACACACATATATGTGCATGCATGTGTATATATGCGTATATGCCTGGGTGTATACATTTGTATATATTTTTAAGTGTTTTCCATTTTATATTTAGTGTTACATTTATGGTATATACTGTAATTTATTTTGTCAACATATAATGGATTTGTGGCTTTGATATGGTGTTTTAAATTTGATTTAATGGAAGGATATTTTGGTTTATTTTATGATGCATCATTTTGGCATGTATTATAACAACAATTTAACACAGGGTAGCATATTAATGAATGTGTTGAATATTAGGCAAAACATTGTGTATATATTATTTATTATTTATTAATGCAGAATATACTTTGCCCACTGAGTATGAGCATAAAAGTGTTATAAATATGCAGAGTCATAGATATTTTAATGGGTTTGACTATATATATTTGACCTGTTATACCCAATTTGAACTTTTGTGCAAAACATATGTTTTAAGCATAATTTTAATATTTGTTTTAAACTGGTTAAAAGTTAATGAAGTACTTTTTTAGTATGAAGTTTCCGGATAATATTATATACCTGAAACTTGGTTTTATTTGATAATTGTTAACAAGATTGATTGCAATTAATTAATTAATGAAACAGTATTTAAACTCTGAAGTCTGACTTGTAAGTTGTCTGATGAAGGTGGGACATTGAGCTCACCGAAAGCTTGGTTGTGTACTTTGCTCACATTTACTTTGTGAATAAATTCTTTTGGGAGTGTTCGCCTGCTTAGTTACTGTTCTATCTTGCTTATAGTAGAAGTTTGTAAGTTAGTGAGGACAGGGGCACCATAAAGAAGGAAGGGAAGTAGAAATGTTTTTGCAAGGGTAGTTTTGGTTGCTGCAGTAAAGCAATGTTTGTTTCTGTATAACAGTCCCAGGTTTTGATGAGTTTTCTTTATATTTTTCTGTATATGGGGTCAAGTAAAAGTTTATTGTCAATGACAATGCTTAGAAGTTTGTTTTCCTGCACTAATTCTATGACAGCACTGTCAGATGCAAGGATGTTGAAATGATCAGTGACAAGGAAGGTGTTCTTGGGATGAAAGAGTACTAGTTTTGTCTTCCTTGGATTAAGAAATAGTTGACAATTTCTTAGCCAGGATTCAACTGCAGTAAAGAACTGCTGAGGTTTTGAAAGTAGTTCTGGTAGTGATAGAGCAGTGCAGATTATGGTGGAATCATCAACATATTGACTGAGGGTCCCAGGGTGAGTGGCAGTGTGAAGGTTGTCTGTGAAAATGTTGAAGAGTAGGGGTCCTAGGATAGAGCCTTGAAGGACTCCAGTGGGGTTATTGAGAAAGGGTGAGAGCTCATTGGACCATTTCACTACTTATGATCCTTGAGGTAGCTCTGAAACCATTTTACTGTGTTATGTGAGAAGCCTAAGTTAGGCAGTGTGTTTAATAGTAAGGGGTGAGACAATGTGTCAATGACCTTTGAGAGATCAAGGAATACTGAGGCTGTATAGCATCCTGCATCTCTGGCCTTGTTCATGTTCTTGTCGTAGCCTAGTTGTTGATTATGATCTTTAACTCTCCCATGAATGTTCCTGTTTCCACCATAGATTTACTTATTGTACCTCTCTCACAATGTACTACCACTGCCAGGAGGCATGGACAGGCAAGACTGTTATCACTGCTTCCCCATTTCCAGCTGACCCTCCATCACCTGAAATGATAGTTTTACTTGGGTCACTGGCAATTTACTCTCTGATGCCCTATCCTTGTACCACTGAAATGGCCCTAACAGTCCAGTAGTCACTGTTCCCTAATAAACAGCCCGTGTGAAAAACGGTGAGAGACTCAGTAATCCAAGCAAACCACTTGTGTACAAAATAAGCCCAAGAGATAAACTGGCTCCCTAACATGGAGGCATCTTGCTATTTATATATTAACTCCTGACCAAGCTAGGAAGGACTACTGGTTGGCTAACTAAGAAAGAAGTTGCAATAGCAAAGAATAGGGCATCAGAGGCACTCTATCAGCTTCTGGAAAGTGACTCAGTAAGGGGCACAAAGAAACTATACCAGGTTGCAAGACAAAGACAGAAAGATAAAGAAGATAGTCAGACACCCTTCATAAGGGATTCCAGCAACAACCTGCTTACCAGCCCACAGGACATCAAAGACAGATGGAAGGAGTATTTCCAGCAGCTTCTGAATGAAGAAAACCCCACAGAAGCGGTAGTGCCCCAGAAACAGCTTACAATGAGAGTAGAAGAGGAGCCCAGCTTAGAAGAAGTAAGAGCAGCACTAAGGAAAATGAAGTCCGGGAAAGCGGCAGGCTCAGATGAGGTCACAGCAGATATGATAAAGATGCTGGGTGAGCTAGGGGAGAAATGGCTCCTGAGGGTACTAATTGCAATGTGGAGAGAAAGGCGTATCCCAGATGACTGGAGAATAAGCATACTCGTGCCAGTGTACAAGAACAAAGGGGACATCCACAACTGTGGACAGTACAGAGGCATCAAACTCCTACCACATTGCATGAAAGTTCTGGAGAGGGTGATTGATAAACGGATACGCAGAATAGTAGAATGTAAGATGGGAGATGAACAGTTCGGATTCAGATCAGGATGCAGCACAATTGACCCGATGTTTGCATTGAGACAGATACTTGAGAAGAAACTAGAGAAGAGAGAGTCAAACTGGGCTTTCCTAGACTTGGAGAAAGCATATGACAAGGTCCCAAGAAAGCTGATCTGGGCAGTATTGCGGTGGTTTGAAGTCCCAGAAACATTGGTAGAATTAGTACAGGCTATGTACAAGGACCCAGTGACTCAAGTACGAACAGTGTTTGGCCTCACTGAGGGGTTCCCAGTGGGAGTGGGTGTACACTAGGGTTCAGCTCTGAGCCCACTGCTGATCATACTGGTAATGGACTACATCAGCAAACAGGTTGGAGGGGTCAGAGCAACAAAGCTGCTGTATGCAGACGATGTGGCAGTACAGGCAGACTCTGATCTAGAACTTCAGCAAAGGATAGGAGAATGGAATGCAAATCTGAAGGCACATGGGATGAAACTAGGCACAGATAAGACAGTGGTAATGGCAGCAGATTGGGGAAATCAGAAGAAGCTGAGAATAGAGATAGATGGGAAGATAGTGGAACAGGTAAACAGCTTCAAGTATCTGGGAGGGGTGGATGAGGAGAAGGGTAGTCTGAATGAAGAGGTCAAAGCTAGAATCAGAGGGGCTGCAGCCAACTGGCATAGAGTATCAGGTGTAGTATATGACAGAAGAATGCAAAGAAGCTGAAAAGTAAGGTGTACAAGACAGTGGTGCGACCAGTACTACTGTGTGGTACAGAAACCTGGGCAGTAAAGGCAGAACAGTTGAAGAAGCTAGAGGTGATGGAAATTAAGTGCCTGAGAAAGGTGGTAGGATGCACACTGCGGGACAGGTGAAGAAATGAGGACATAAGAGCAGAAGCCAAAGTAGCTCCAATTGCAGTAAAGATCAAAGAAAACAGATTACGATGGTATGGGCACATGTGTAGAAAAGCAGAAGACAATCTGGTGAGGGAGATTTGGGACAGACAGGAAGAAGGTAAGAGGAAGCGAGGGCATCCAGCAAAGAGGTGGATGGATTGTGTGAAAGAAGATCTGCGACAGTCAGGCATGAGTGTTGAAGAAGGCAGGAGAGTGGCACTGAATCGAGAGAGTTGGCGACAGTTAATACAATACCCCGACCCCATGTAAATGGGAAAAAGGGGATGATGATGATGATGATGATGATGATGATGATGATGATGATGATGATGATGATTCTCAGTAGCATAGTCAAGATTTTTGAAACTGTATTCCAAGTTCCAGAAAATAGCCATCCTCCTATAAGTGTAGCTCCATCTGCTACAAACAGCGCATGTTTCAGCACAGCATATATTTTCAGTACTGAGAAAAACTCCCGACATAACACTCTTAAGCAAAAAAACGAAAAAAAAAAAATACAGTTAACAAGACAGAAAAGCCATTAATTAAATATTTAGCATAACAGGTAAATATATGCCTTACAGTTTAAATTGTAGCACATCTGACTGGCAAACTGAATTATTCTAAACAAATGTCTATGATGTGGCTTGTGTCCACCTCTCTGTTCATATCAACACAACTAAGGTTTGTTGAGGAGTGGATTTGAGATGCCAGTGTTGCATTTCTGTAGCCTGAAGATGATGTTCTGATAAACACAAGCAAGAATGATCTTTAGTACGTACTTGAGCAGATTGCCATCAGAAATGAAATGGATATGGTGTCATTCCGAGGCTGAAATGATCGACAGACTTTGATACTTTGCCAGAGAAGGTCTTTATCTGTCAACCCTGGGACTTTGGGTACTGGCCAAGACACTTGCCACCCACATAGTGCCTTTTTTAGGCCGTGTCTCAAGGACAAAGTTTTTAATGTAAAAATTCCATCTAAGAACAACCTCAAGGTTTTGCTGCTAAATGCTTGGAGTCTTAACATGAAACTGCATTCACTGGAAACAGTCCTCACCTTGAAAGACATAGACATTTGTGCAGTCACGGAGACCTGGTTCAAGGCTATGGAGAGCACCACAGCCATATCAGGCTGCACCTCCTTCCACACGTTCAGACCACAAACTGAAGGCATGAAAACTACAGGAGGTGGTGTATCAATATTCATTAAAGATAAATACACCTCCTGACTGGTTAGCGAGCACGATTCCCTGGAGATACTTCTGGTGCAATTAACTGTTGGTAGGACACCTACTCAAGTCATTGACAGCTACAAGACCCCCTCCATGAATCAGGACACCTATTCTGCCTATTTGGATCTACTTAAGTCTATCAAGATACATCCAAACACCATGGTTTTTGGTGACTTTACCCATCCATTTACTGGGGAAATCAGTCATTCGGAAATTCACTTGCTCAAAGGTTCCTCAACTTCATTAACTTCAGTGACCTGGACCAGCTAGTTGACACCCCCACAAGGGGAGCCAATGTCCTGGATCTGGTGCTTACCAATATGGGAGACCACTGACCACTGTAGCACCACCATTGTGAGGTCTTCACTGGTGAGATCTGACCACAAATCTGTCTCATTCGAAGTTACTATCACAGCTGACCCCCCCCCCCCGTAACACAAACTAAACTAAAAATATTTCTCCAAAACAGATTATAACTTCTTACAGGTTGGTATAAATAGCTTCACTGCACCTCCTCCCTCAAATGGAACTGGCAACTATGCCAAGTTCTACACAAATGCTTTATACAAACACCTGAAAAACTGCATTAATGCAGCCATACATGACAGGACCAAAACAAGCTCCTTGAGGAAGAGCAAACTTCTCTGGTGGACAGCTGCCATTAACAGGTTTTACAATAACAGGAAGAAACCGCTGTCTAAGAGTAAGAGGGAGCAAGCCCCAAACTAGAAACACTCCCTCCTCAGCTTAAACAAGCAAATAAGAATTTTTGTGAAGTCCTCCAAAGCTAACTATGAATCCAAATTAGCTTCCTCAACTAAGGACAACCTTAAGGAATTCTTTAGTTACATTGGTAAACTAAAAGAAAGGCTCATATTTCTGCCAAACTGGCAGTTAATGATACCACATATACAAAGCCTGTGGACACTGCTAACCTATTAGCCAACAGGTTCTGTGAAAACTTCACTCCCCCTACCCTGCCACACTAACCCCAAGGCATCCCTACCACCTGTCCTCTACTCTGTATCTCTAAAGAGCAGGTCATGAATGCCTTCTCTAAGATCAAAAACACAGCATCCATGGGACCTAATAGCATCCCAGGCTGTGTACTATATGGGCTCCAACAAGAATTAGCAACACCATTGGGTACTCTTTTCAATCATAGTCTAAGCACTGGCTTTATCCCAGCAGAATGGAAAAAGGTCACTGTTATTCCCTTGCACAAAAGTGATGCTTCCACTGACCCTGGCAACTATAGCCCTATTAGCCTGACTAGCCTTATCTACAAGGCCATGGAGAGAATCATCATGGACGTTATCAACAAAGACATTGGTAACCTCCAAACACTTGACTCTACTCAATTTGGATTTGTCAAAGGGAGGTCATGCCTGTTAAACCTGGTGGACTTCTTCCAGACAGTCACCAAGGCCCTTGATGAGGAGGAAATTTGTGCACACAGCCTACCTAGACTTAGCCAAGGCTTTTGACACTATCCCTCACTCAGGCATAATTAAGAAACTCACCCAGCTAGGTTTCAACCCGTATATCATTAGATGGGTCACTAACTGGTTCACAGATAGAACCCATATAGTTAAAATAGGGGAATCCTCCTCCAATAGCAGACCTGTAACCAGTGGTGTTCCACAGGGATCAGTCCTGGAACGTCTACTTTGGAATCTATTTCTCCAAAGTGCAAGCTAAAAGTAAAGGCCTGTGGCCGACAAAGTTTGCTGATGACTGCAAAGTGGGAGTGGTCATAGAATCTCCAAACAATGTCAACGTCCTACAAGAGGGTTTTATACAAACAGATGACTGATTCCAACGTCATAAACACAATGCAAAAAATGTATTATCATTTATTTTGGTAAGAGTGATTTTCCTGTTAACTATGACATCAATAACAACACCCCCCTAAGTATGCACTCAGTAGTGCGATACCTGGGCACACATATATTTTCAGTACCGAGAAAAACATAGTGCTGCAAAGAGCACTTCTGGCTAACATCAAAGACTGAAACAATACTAATTTCACAAACCTTAATCAGATTTTGACTTAGGAATGGGGTCCATTCCCATTATGGTGTTAGAAACCCAAAAGACTTGGAGAAATTAAATGTAAGCACTTGTCATTCTATGCTGTTTGAAGTGGTTTATTCGTAAAGAGAGTTTCATTTTCTGTGCATAAAATTCTTGTAAGCCATTCCATTTCATGATATGGTTATCAATGTTTAATTGCCAGACCTTATTGCATAAAGTATTGTCAGTGTGTTATTGATAGTGACGTTGTTGAATTAAAATTTCATGACTGAATGGTGTAAAGTATTTACCTTGAAGATGAAAAGGGTGGAGGATGAGGAACAGGCAGCAAGATGGAGGAATCAAGGATGCTTGGGATCTGGTAAAGTAGTCATTTTCACAGATGCCAGTGAAAACAAGAAATTAACAAAAAAAACAAGGTGATGGACAGGGAATCAATGATGGCATTAAAGAGGGCATGGGGGAGGTGGAGAAAAGCCAAGGTGAAGGCAGTGATGGAGAAAAGATGAATGCTAATGTTAAAATTCACTTAAAAGAAGACCAGTTAGGCTAATAGCTTCCATCTGCCATCAAGAAAATATATTATAATATCCCTAGAATCTTCAGTAGATTAATCTGCATGGAATGCACAATTTGTTTAATGTCATCTTTGCAGATCAAACAAGTATCGCACTGGCATACTGGCCTATCTATGTATCATTTTATTCCGAGAAAAAAACAATGGTTAAATAGTTTATGAGAAAGTATGAAATCTACCCACCACACTAAAAGGATCCTAAAGCTATGCATATAATTATTTATTATTTCACATCCATTTACATTATATGGTGTTTGATCTATGACGGTTGCACAAATACCGCCGGAAGCAGATCTACAAGTGAATTAAGTTCATGTCTACAAATGGTATTTGACAGACAAGGGAGGTTATCCCCATGGATGCCATTAAGAAGGAAAGAGGGTGTAGCATAAGGCAGATACTCTGAAATATTTAACCCACTCAAAGGGAAGAACATGTAGGTCATTAGAGAGTCTAGCTGAGGTTGTCTTCTTACGTTTTCCTTCAGTTTTCCCTGCGTTTGGTTTCACATAAGTGACAGCTTGTCCAGTGACAATAGGCAAGTCTTTGAAGAACAGTAGTGCCATTGTCAGTTCTGAGCATTATTGTCATGTTTTGATTTATCCTGAGTGGGAGTGCATTGCATCAAATCACTGAAAAGTTTCTCTGTTTTTTGTGGAGGGTCAGTTTTGATCCTGGTAAAGGACTTGTCAGTTTTGGGAATATGTCTTTGTTTCACTGATTTGTGCCATTAATAATTACAGGTTATGAATTACAACTTTGGTTAGTGGCTTTCAGGTACAGTAATTTAGCACATGAGTGTCTGCCTGACAGGATATCAAGGATAGTCCTTCAGTTGTTCCAGAGGAGGGCTGTCAGCTGAGCTGATATCTGTCATTGATTTAAACTTAGGCAAGTAATTCATGGCTTTAGAAACCTCACACAGTAGAAAGAGTTAGTATGCATGACAGGACTGAACTGGGTGTTAAAGTTAATAAGACAGGTACATGTTCAAATCTGGGACAAAGATGATTAATCATGCTAGTGCTTAGAAGTAGGCAGACAGATTTTTCAGTAGGATTCCAAAGGATTTAGGTAAGAAGCTAAATGTATATATTCTCATTTAGTCCCCCCAGCTTAAATGACTCTCTGTAAACCACAGACATAGGGTTAGAGTACATCTATAAGGACATCTGGGCACTTAGGAAAATGGGTGTGGGGCAGTAAATGTATACAGGTATGACTTATTTAAGTCAGACAGTTTATTTAATGACATCACTGATTTCACTTCAAGTTTTGTGAATGTATACCTTTTTATGCAACATTTTCCAGGGTGCAGTTAAACATTAATTCAAAGTGGACAGTAAGTGTTTCTGAGCTGGCCAACTGTGTTAGGTGCTGCTTTGTGTGTGTGTGTGTGTGTGTGTGTGTGTGTGTGTGTGTGTGTGTGTGTGTGTGTGTGTGTGTGTTTATGTGTGTGTTTGTGTGTGTGTGTGTGTGTGTGTGTGTGTGTGTGTGTGTGTGTGTGTGTGTGTGTGTGTGTGTGTGTGTGTGTGTGGGTGTGTGCATGTGTGTGTGTGTGTGTGTGCATGTGTGTGTGTGTGTGTGTGTGTGTGTGTGTGTGTGTGTGTGTGTGTGTGTGTGTGTGTGTGTGTGTGTGTGTGTGTGTGTGTGTGTGTGTGTGTGTGTGTGTGTGTGTGTGTGTGTTTATGTGTGTGAGAGATCCTGGATTCTAACCTTCCTTATGCTTATTTTTCTTTTTACTTGTTGTTGTGCCTTTTCAGTTGGTTCCTGAGGACTTTCATACCAGAGCTCCTTCCCCTCCTGGTATTTGGTGCCAAAGGTAGGGAAACAACTTCTGTCAGCTCTGTGAATTCAGCTGTTTTTGTCAGTATAGTAGATGGCTTCCTCCCTTTTATGAGAAAGTCAGTTGATGTCATTAATTTTCCTCAAGGGCTTCATTAAATGCTTCCCACCCCTTAGTCAGTAGTTAATCTCCCAGATAGTCACATTAGAACTTTGGAGTTTCTCTTCTTAATTATTAAATTAAAAAAATATATATAATAAAACATAATAAATTTAAGTATTATATGCGTCTTATGTTAGCACCAAAGGTATGGAAACAATTTGTGTCTGTGAACACAGCTGTTTTTGTCAGTGCAGTAGTTGGCTTCCTGCCTTTTATATGAAGGTCAGCTGATGTCATTACATTTCCTCAAGAGCATCATTAAATGCTCCCCACCCTTTAGTCCATATTTAAGTGCCCAGATAGTCGCATTAGAACTTTGGAGTTTTTCTTTTTAATTATTAAATTAAAAAAAAATAACAAAACATAATAAATTTAAGCCTTATATGCTTCTTGTGTTGAGCTACATATGCTATTAGTAGAAAGAACTCATAGAGAAGTTCAGTTAGCAAGCTGATTCTTTTTATTTATTATTTTATTTATTTTTAAAGCAGTTTCACAAAACAATACCAACGTGCCTATTTAGCTTGGGAGCAGAGTCTTCGCCCTGAACCAAAAGAATTGCATGTTTGAGGCTGGTCAGTAATATACATACATACAAATTTATTTATTTATTTATTATTTATTTTACATTTGTTTACTGGGAGAGTCTGACTGGGCAGAAAGCCCATTTTCAGTGGAGGCCCGGGGAGAAAAGCTCTGTAAGATACAAACAATACACTTGTAAGCATTACATAAAAAATAAAGGTACATGCAACAATGCAGTAATGTTGGTGTAGCGGCAGACAATACATAATGTTTGTAGGACAGTTGAGATAAAGCAATATGATAAACAACATTATGCATAAATTTAAAGAAGAGAACAACTGAAAGGATAAAGATATTTTTCTAGAAGTTGAGCATGAGCAGGCATAGGTATTTGGGACTGTGCCAGTGCAGACTTTGGGAGAAAACTGGTGTTAGTCAGGGTGTAAACCGTGTATCAGACTGAGGAAGACTGATACAGTAGGTAGGAGAAGAAATTATTTGTACTTTCTGGAATGAGCTTGGACTAAAAGGATGATGTAGGTGGCTTTGCATTCAAATATTTCAAGCATGGGCATTAATATCCTTCTTGCTTGCCAATATACCAAAACACTTGTTCCCATAATAAGTATCCAGGCTGTTCTTAAAAATATCTAAACTAGCACTTGCTTTAATTTAATTTGGTAGCCTGTTCCATGCATCAGCTACTCTGTCAGAGAACCAGTACACTTCCCATTCTTATAGAATCTTCTACATAGGTTGTCTGATGATTCTCAAGTACTTTTTGATAACCCTAAACATTCTCAGAGGTAGTTGTCTCTAAATGCCCTATATACCTGAATAAGATCTCCTCTTAGATATCTATAAGAGGCACTGTACAAATTCAGATATTTTAGTCTTTTATAATAACTTAAATTTTCACATCCATGGATACCCTTGGTATATTTCCGCTGTACTCTTTCCAGTTTACACATGCTTGTTTTCTTATAGGGTTTCCATATTGTTATTCCATACTCAAGTTTGGGTCTAACGTAACTAAAAAACAATGACTTCATCACTTCTGATTTCCCAGACTTTATAACTCTTTTTATACAACCTATAGTTCTAGAACTATCATTAACCAATATATATATATATATATATATATATATATATATAAAGATATACACATATATATATATATATATATATATATATCTATATCTATATATATATATATATATATATATATATATGTGTGTGTGTGTGTGTGTGTGTGTGTGTGTGTGCATGTGTGTGTATTTATTTATTTATTTATTTATTTTGGCTTTTGCTTTGCTGGTTTATATTAATTTGTTGTGATATCTATTCTATACACGCGCGGTACTATTATTCTTGGGTGGCTGGCTTTGGATATATTGAGACCGCCTCTGATCAGCCAGTTAATTAACAACAGCATCTCACAGGGTTCAATTACAAGTTTTCTTTTCTTTTCTTGTGTTGTTTGCTTATATAGGTATGCCAGCTGTACAAGCAGCTCTACAAGCTCTCAGATCACTGTGCTAGACAATAGCCTCAGGGGTCAGGGCATTTTTTATTGAAATAGTGACAGTGGCAGATCAACAGTTATCAACTTCAGGCAAGAGGGTGAGAGCATCACCTGAAGAACCTGACCTCAAAGAGAGCAAGAATGAGGCTAAGGAACCTAGGTGGTACTCACAGAAAGAGGCAGCAAAAGTCTTCACCTGTACAACACTTCAAAGATACACCTGTGATGGAGCAACTGTCAGCTACAGAAGGTAACACTGCTTTGGTAAATGGTATTGATGAAGTTACTGTCCAGGATCAAAGAAAGTGAAAATGAACCTAGATGAGTACCTAGATGAGTTTTTAGAATCATTAACAGTAGAGGGCATGGCTAGATTGTTTGACCTAGTTATCGAGAAAGGGTTGTGAAATTCTCAGCAGACACCTCCTCACTGAATTAGGGGTGAGATTCTTGATGTAGCAGCTCCTCTTCCACTGGGTTTTCCCCAGCTTCATTTAGAAAGTCAACAGCCTACCGTGGGGAAAAATATTTTTTTATTGCCTAGGGAAGACAACTCTGCAGGCAGTTTGGAAGACAGCTTCAGGACCCCTTGTGATGGGAGCATTAATTACAACACACATCCCTCTTTCATTTAAGTATGATATGCTGGGTGGGAGCTGGGGTTATAACGACACTTTTGATCTCATTGACACTGATAGAATTCATATTTTGTTGGAGGCCGACACCATGGAGGCCAAGGATTTGGTTGGAGACCTCTCTGCACTGGAGAAGAGGCATCTGAACAAAGTTAAGTTGAAATCCTGGGATTACTAAGTTGTAAGATTTATTTTACACATGGTTGTGATTTTTGTGAGGGATCATCATAGGCACTGTTTCTACTATCATATTTTCAGATATTGCATGAAGCACATTGAGTTAGGAGTGGGTCAGCATAGTTGTGAAATTACCAGAAATTGCAGGATGTCAATAAAGCTGACCAGTTGGAGGAGTGCCATCCAGATACATGCTTTAGTTTTATGATAGGCCTGGCCCATCCATCCCAGATGGCAGAAATGAGCAGGTGGTCAAAAGGAAGGTATGTTGGACATTCAATAGCAGCAAGTGTACATGGCTGACCTGTCACTTTTCTCATCTGTGTTCATGTTGTGCTAAAGGGCACCTAGTGATTAAATAGTGGTTACTTATGGGGCTTTCATTGAACAAGCTTCTCCAAGGTGGAGAGGGAAACCACCCCTTCTGCAGGCCAGAACAAATGAGCAGGGGGAAAAACTTAATTTTGAGGGTTTCAATGATCCACAGCCTTTTGAAGTGATTATCACCAAAAGGTTCTCACATTCTCCCGTTAAGGTGGAGATATTAGCTAAGAGATACAGGATTACCAGGAGGAGCAAGTAGCACATTATTTGTTGCATGGTTTTATTTTTGGGTTTTTTTTCCATTAAGACAGAGGCATCTAGTAATGGGATAATTTGTAAGAATTTAAATTTAGTCACAGCTAAAGGAGAACTGTTTAGGAATCTGCCTAATGCAGAGATAGCTACAGGCAGGGTAGCAGGCACATTCAAGGTTCCTCCTTCCTTCGCCTTTTGAACTTCCCTACTGCGATTCATTTGTAAAAAAAGGGAAGGTAAGTTCAGACTAATCCATCATCTGTTATTCCTCAAGACTCTTTGGAAAATAGTTGTATGAGCATAGGTGATGCAAGAATACAGTATGCACCTTGTGAGAGGTCATCTGAATCATTAAATACTTTCAGGATCTGTTGTTGGACAAATTGGACATTGAGACTGCCAAGGATTGGCTACTTTTTGTTATGAGTCTTTGAAAGTCAATCTTACTTTGATATGGCCATGCCTGTAGGATGTGCAGTGGCATACACCATTTTTGAAAAGTTCAGCACTGCCCTTGAGCTGGAAAAAAAGAGCCTTCTAGCAAGTTGAAATTCACTATTTGGATCACTTTTTGATCATAAGCAGGGTACAAGGGAGGACATGAGTCAGTCTGTAGGCTTAAGTCAACAGATCAAGGTACCACTTGTAGAAGACAAGATCAAATGTCAGCAGCTGAAAAGTGATGTAACTTCATTGTCCTTTAGATTGTCATGATTCAAAAGTTGGAGAACTTGAGAAGAGGCTATTGGGGTATTTGTAGACGTTCATAATGTTAGGATATGAGAGATAATGGAGCTAGTGAGTCCATTTGACCTTCCTTGCATTGCAATGAAATTGGGTAAGATGTTTCTAAGAGCCTTGGCTAATTTATTAAAAGGGATCACAAGAAACACCATGGGTAAGAGTTACAGGGATTATTCCATGCATTCTTTTCTGCATCTCTTTGTCTGTCCCCTCCTCTGCTTGCTTTCCTTTGTTCATTTTTGAACATAAGGAGTGAATTTAGACCTGTATTGTCTCTCGTTGCTTTCTCCTACTTCTTCACCTGACTGAAGATCTAAGGTACAGCATAGCGGAGTTATTCATTTCCTCCTTCCATACGTCTCCTTTCTGTAGTTAGTGAATGTGTTTCATTCAGGAATTTCCTTCTAGTCAGGCATCAGCATTCGCAATAAATAATACAGGCTGCCGAGTCTGGTGATATCTTGTCCTTTCATGGTGTCAAACTGAATGTTTTGTTCAGTTAAAATTGACAATGTACTTCAGCATTACTTTGCAGTGGGAAATTTATGAATGTGCAAATTACAGCCTAATGGTTTGTAGTTTTAAGACAGTAACTTGCGTTACTTTGAAATGTGCAGTCAAACATGGCTGTGTTTTTTTCATACCATTCAAACAGCTACTGCAATATGACCAGTGAAAATTAACTAATGCAACTTGTTAAACAATCTCATCCGTTATAAGCATGTGACTTATAAGAACATGCCCCCCCTAAAAAAAATCTGCAGTCTCGGTTTAAAAAAAAATCAATGTGACTTAATAAAAATAAAAAAATAAAACAAAACAAATAGCTTCCATTTTCTTTTCCTCACTAAGCAATGGTACCATCTCTAGCCCACCTCTTATAAAATAGTATTTTTTTCTCAGACACTAACTTTGACAACTATGACAATAAGATCACAAGCTGCAGATTAGTGGATTAGTGCCTGAATCTCAACTGCCATGTGACATGTGGTACAACTGGAACAGCGGAGGGTTGAATGGATGACATCACCACTCTTTACAAGTTGGATGTTTATGATAAAAAAATGGGCAAAGGGCAAAGTAACACAGTGCAGCTACACATCATATATGTATCTGAAGAGTAATATACACATTATGAGGGTGAAAGACACCCTCACAGCTGGCCTTAAACATCCTACCTATGCAGTTAGGCAATGTACAAAGCAAAGTATTAAAGTCATGCACCACAGGAGAATTCAACTACAACTGTGAGATACTGCAGTTATGGCGACGTTATGTAATCATTGCATTGTCACAAAGTTATTTTCCATGGGGATATTAGGATTTGCTAGAGTGACACTGTGCTATTGTAAATCCATCTCATATGTGAAAGTGAACATAAAGGTGGATGTTAGATAGCCAATAGTATATGACAGTAAACCATAGTCACACTATTTAAGCAGGGATGGACTCAAACCACGACTTACCTAGTTACACAGTCAATACAGCACATTATCAATGGCCAGAGCCACAGGGGAATATCGAGTACAAGTGAGAAATACAGCAATTATGAAGGAATGACATCAGCAGTGCATTACAAAATAGATATGTGTGGTAAAATGAATTATCCAGCTAACTGGGGTTATAAATGTTACTTCAGCAAATGGATGCAAGTCAATCTTTGGAGCTTGGCATAATGGTTAAGGTGTTTACCTTACAAAAGCAAAGTGCAAGGTTTGATCTTCATATAGGTTAACTGACTAGGCTTAAAAGAGCCCAGAAGGGCAGTTAGCCTAGTATGAATATATGAACCTAATTTTCAATTCATTTAGTCACACACACTACCATAGAAGTTAACCACTGCTGTATTCGAACCTCCTACCTATCTATTTACACATTCTAGAGAATAGTGCATGCAACACAAGCACCAGAGAAGAAGTCTGAGTCTTAAAATGTGAGAGTGCACTTTAGAAAGAATAGCCTCATCAGTGTGCTGCACAGAGATGTGGTTGTGAAAGGTGAGGCAAGGGGATGGTGGTGTCATCTAGCAGTTTAAAATGTTTCTCAAGAGTAGAAGTTGATTAAGCACAGCTATGTTGGGAGAACAAGCTCATCTGACTGTATACACCTTACTCCCCCACACACACATACGTTCCCCACATTGAGCATCAAACCTCTTACCTATCTAGCTACACAGTATATAGAGCACAATATTACTTGCAAGTGCCAGAGGAAAAGTCTAACTTATAAGGGGAGACAGTGCACTTTTATCAGGATGACCTTATCTGTGTGTTGCACAGAGAATGTTTCTATAAAAAGTGGGATAAGGGAGCTGTGTGCAAAATTAAATGTATTCTTCTCAAGGAAAGTGGATACAGTACCAGGCTTTACACACAAACACACACACAAACACAAAATCATGTTTCACAAGTTGAGCATCACATCCCCTACCCATCTAGTTACACAATCTAGAGAGCATGGTTTTAGTTGTACATGACACCTGAGTAGTCTGAATTCAAGGATGTGAAAAAGTATATTTGTACTTTGCTGAAAATCCACTATTTGGTGCCGATGGTACTGTGCATCACAGGTTTTGGAAAAAATGCATATGTGCGCACAGGGCAAATTAATTGCCCTGATTGTCTCGTGTAATTGCATACTTCTCTACTAAGGTTTAGATATTGTCCTTCATGTACATTGCCTTACTATACGGGACATGTACCTATTTTACATTATAGGATGCCAAAGAAATTCACAGTTGTAAACCACTGGATTATCAGTCAAACTTTCCTGCCACTTCATTCTGGGAGGATTGCATTGTCTTGACAAACAGGCAACTCTTACGTAGGGCAGTGCTTTGCAGAATAACTGTAATGGATTATGTCTGAATAGGTCAACCAGAATTGTAACACAGCTACAGGTGTAACCATTGGAGAAAAGACATACATCAATTGATTGTATTATTTAAGTCAACATCACTCTGAAATCAAGAAAACCTGTATGAATGCAGGCATACAAATGTTGGGCAACCTAAAAACATTATTTGATTTTCTTTTTTTTTTTTATTTTATTGATTGAGCACAGCACTGCCAAGTTGAATTGTGTTGCTGATGGCAAAGTATTAGTGCATACATAATCATATC
The DNA here is from genome assembly GCF_019279795.1 of Protopterus annectens. Classification (NCBI taxonomy): domain Eukaryota; kingdom Metazoa; phylum Chordata; order Ceratodontiformes; family Protopteridae; genus Protopterus; species Protopterus annectens. The sequence continues at coordinate 212,708,537 of NC_056735.1, forward strand.
TTGGATTGTTGAACTTAGAATGGGAATTAGCAATACTCTATGCTGCTCTGTGCTAACTTTTACACAAAGATCTGTACAAGTCAGGCTTCACAAAAGGGAACAGGCACATTAATATAGCAGCAAGATAATGTGTTAAGGAATGGAAAGTAGTGAGATGAAACATTCTGAAACATTTTTTCATCCATTTGGATTTGAACCTTTAGAACATTCCAAAAAAAAACATTTATACCCCAGTATTATCTAAGCACACCACGTAGGAAGTCATACTCCTGATAGTTAACATCTGTCAGCAGATTTTAACAAATGTTAATGTATGTATTCATCTTGATTATCCTTTTGACCACTGTAATCTGTACATATAACTTATCAAAAACTATATTAAACTGATCTCTGATCAATACTAGTAAAAAACTACGATCACTCATAAAATCATCCAAGGCCAACTTTGAGAGAAAAATCGCCAAGGACTCAAAAGACAATCATAAGGCCTTCTTTAGCTATGTTAGAAATCTGGGTGGAAACTCCCAGATATGCTCAGAATTAGTCCAAAATGATACAAAAATCACTGAACCCACAGACATTGCAAACATACTGGCAGACAGATTCAGTGAAAATTTCTCCCCTCCCTCCCCGCCAAAAGGAGAAATATCTATCCCAGCAGAGTGTAGCCTCCCAATCATCTCAAATGCCCAGGTGAGAGCTGCTCTCTCTAAAGCTAAAAACACAGCATCAATGGGACCGGATGGTGTCCCCGGCTGTGTGTTACACAAACTCAATGAGGAACTAAACCCACCACAAGTATAAGACCAAAGGTCCGGTATGCAGTAACCTCCAACAGGCTGAGAATGATGTTGAAACAGCTCACAATAAGGTTTCAAGTACAGATAATTCCAAAGGTTTTATAATTTATTTTTAACGCCACAAACTGAAATACATGTTTTCGTCAACCATATGACTTCATCAGAAAAACACATGGGTAATATTCCACAGCTTTAAATACTAAAACAATCAATAGACAATTAACAAGTAAATAATATAATTAATCACATTTAAAGCAATAGTGGATATTTAAAAAAAAACTGTGTATATCTAAAATTCATGAACAACTAAAAAACAAAGCACCAAAGGTTCTAAAACAGGTAAATATTACACCAACCTCATAGACCAATAAATTTCATTTTAATAAATAATTAACTAAAAAATATATTTTTCAAAAAATACAATTTTAATATATAAATAATGTAATGAACTTGATCCCATAATTACCAAAATGTACATAGAGTATTTTAAATTCTTTGTGATTTAAGCTTTAAATATGGTGTTATGGATATAAAATCATTAAGACCTGGAAATCGGTTAGATTCTAAGAGAATCTGCCAGTAGGTTTCTCTATGGGACAATCTAACTTCCCAAGGTCCACCCCTAACCTCTTTAGAAACAGAATCCAAAATAAAAAACAAAAAAAACTGCTCCAATGCATGTGGTAGTGTGCCTATAAAGTGCATTGTTGGTGTTACATTTCTGTATATCATAGTAGTGTTCGTACACCCGTTTACAAAGTTGTCTTTCAGTCTTTCCGACATAAAATGCCTGGCAAGACTGGCACACTGCCAAATAAATAACTCCAAAGAAGCAACAGTTATAAAATCTACCAGAAGCAATTTTCCTGTTTCTACCTTCCAGATATACATTTTCTTTGTTTAAAATATATTTACATTGGGAACACTGCCCACACTTATAGGTCCCCTTTTTTTGGTCTCTCAAATGGAAAGGTGGTGTATCTTGTTCCAATATTCTTTTAATATTATAACCCTTTCAGTAAACAGTTTTAAATTTTTTATCCTTGATGCCACTCAAGTCCGTTAAATCCTGAAAGGATTTAAATTCCTTGTCAATAATGTTAATAACATTACCAACATTAGCACTGTATTCAGTAATAAAAAGTAAATGCCTACTGTCAAAAGTCGGAATGGTGGTGTCCTGGTTAGTCTGTACTTCTAAATGCCCTTGCCCCAAAATGGGCTTAAACCTGGTAGTTCTTCCTTTGGTAACCTCATCCCTAACAGAATTGATCATGGACATGGGATAGCCCCTCTCAAGGAACATAGAAGAGAGTTTGTTGCACTCAAGATCGAACTGTGTATCCTGGGATGTCATACGCGACACCCTGACAAACTGTCCTTTAATAATTCCTCTCTTTTGAAAGCCAGGATGGGAACTATGAAAATGTAAGTAACTGTTTGAAAAGGTGGGCTTCCGATATACTGTAGAGGTAAACCCAAATGGACTTTTACTAAGGGTAACGTCCAGATAGTTAACAGTTTTTTCAGATATATGATGTGTAAACTTTAAAAATGTGGTAGTACCATTAATGTAGGAAAGGAATGAATCAATGGTCTCGATGGGGCCGACCCAAAAGATACAAATGTTGTCCAGGAACCTTGAATAGTGAATCCAGTTGTTTACAAAATCACTATTGTGGACAAATTTTTTCTCCCAAACTGCCATAATGATGTCTGCGTATGTTGGGGCACAATTTGCTCCCATGGATACCCCGGTGGTTTGTTGGAAGTATTCACCACCAAAAAACACATAGTTGTTTTTCAATACCAATTCCAGTAGCCCAATAATCATACTAACATCATTGTGGGAAGTCCCTGGACAATCCCATAGGGCCACCTCCATCCATTATAAACCTGTTTCCGTAGGAATTACGGAAAACAGGTCTACCACATCAATGGTCAAAAAGGTTAAATTGGGCCTATACAAGTCATGGGTGACCTTACGTAAAAATTCCCAGGAGTCCTTTAATAAATAGGATTCCTTCCCCCAAATCTGCTTGAGTTTCCAGTCTAAGAATTTAGAAATAGAATGGGTCTTAGAACCCTGTGCTGCCACTATAGGTCGAAGGGGTGGATCTTCCACACATTTGTGTACTTTAGGTACCCCAAAAATAGTGGGCACCTTTGGAAAGGGGGTTTCTAAAAAGGAATAAATGTCAAATTCAATGACCTCCTGGTCAAGTAAATCCTTAATGGTCAGGTCAATTTTTTTATATGAAAGATGTATCTCATTGATTGAGGTCAAAGAATATTTATTAGTATCGTACAAAATGTCACTCATTTTACTTTCATACAGCATCTGACTCATAAAAACAGTACCCCCACCCTTATCAGGTTGCATAACCCTTAAAGAGTAGTGGTGTGTTAAATCATGTAATAGGTTAGATTCTTCATAACTTAAATTGTGTTCAAAGTTAACCTGGGCTAGTTCCTGACGGATTTGCTTTTCAATTCTATTTTCCAAATTACTTAGCTGAGGGTGTAAGGGTGGATGGAAAGTGCTGGATTTCTTAAGAAATAAACTAGGAGCCACTGGAGTGTTACCAAACAGGTGTTCAAGATTTAATTTACGAATAAACATTTTGAGGTCCAGGATAGTGTTTACTAAGTGGCTACCTCTGGACGGTACAAATTTAAATCCTTTAGTGAACAGGTCAAAGCAGATGTCAGTAACCGGAACTTCACTATAGTTATAAATGTGATAACCGTTTTTACTAAAAAGCTGGTACATACCAATGTTGGAAACAGAAATGTCACTAGTTATAGCCATTCTTGATTCCTGTTCCTTTTCCACCCCTGAACCCGGTTTTCCCTTCCCTGCGCAAAAATCGGATATACAGGGTATGGGGGTCCTCCCTGTTGGTTCCGAATGCGCTCGGATCTCCTGGGTAAAAAATCTTCACTAGATTGGGTCTGCACTACCATGGGTTCAGTACCTTCCTCCTCAACTTGTATAGGTGAAGTGGGTTGATCTCTAAAAACAGGCCCTCCCCTGGACTGTAGGTTGTTAAAATATGTTCCCCTAACATGAGGTGGATTGGGGTATTGTCTACCTTCCCTGTATTCCCAAAGATCCCTGTTGAGTTTGTTGTACTTCCTTTTTAAAACAATATCACATTGCTTATCAATGTGTTTACGAACATCATGATATTTTAAATTGTAGGACTCAACTTCAAACAATAGGTCACTGGTTATGCTCTCATTACATTTAAAAATCTGCTCAGATAGAACCTTAATATCACTTTCGTTCCTCTTTATAATGGCCTGCACAATGTCAAGGCCACACCTATCAAAGGCTTTTATAAGATCAATATGAAACTCACTACCACATATCACATGGTTTGGATACTTATGTACCCGTAAACCCTTGGGTACTATACATTTATTAACACACTCAGTCAAATACATGTTGTCCAGTACAAGATTCTTGTACCTGTAAAGTGTGTCCTCCAGAAAACGTAAATTTTCTTCAAAAGAAAAGTTCTCAGTAGAGTTACTCCATGTATACTCCGAGGTTGAAAAGGCAGGCTTAAAACTGACCCATTCAGAAAAGGATAGTGGGTCCAACGTAATGTCAGTAGATAAACCAGGTTGGTGGCAAGGTATGGAAGAACCCGAACTACCCTCACGAAAAGCGGTAGGAGTGTTCAGTAATTCAGTTACTCGCGCCGGGTTAAAAACTTCCGTCGCTTGCCTCTGGACCGTACCATGATTGTCTGAAGATGCAGGGGGAACCACAATAGGTAATGCCAATCGCGCTGTAACTGCTTTGAGTACCTCCTTCTGATCGGAGATAATAGTTTGTAAGCCGAGTCCAATAGGGGTAAGCAATTGGACCAGCTGTGTAAGTTGACCCGTGAGCTGGGATAAGTCACGCTGCCTTCTGAGGTAGAACTGCCCGAACCAAGTTCCATGACACCAAACCAACGCAAAAGGTAAACGCTCAAAACTGACCACAAGTATAAGACCAAAGGTCCGGTATGCAGTAACCTCCAACAGGCTGAGAATTATGTTGAAACAGCTCACAATAAGGTTTCAAGTACAGATAATTCCAAAGGTTTTATAATTAAAGGAACTAAACCCACACATAAGGCTGCTGTTTAATCTTAGCCTTACCACAGGATACGTACCCAAAGGGTGGCGTACGGCAACTGTGGTCCCACTCCACAAAGGCGGTGCTTCTACGGACCCTGGTAATTACCACCCTATAAGCTTAACAAGCCTGGTCTGCAAAGCTATGGAGAGGATCATAATGGAACTCATAAATAAAGACATAGGGGACCTACAGACATTGGATCCTATCCAATTCAGCTTTGTCAAGGGCAGATCATGCCTCTTGAACTTGGTCGACTTTTTTGAAGCAGTCACCAAGGCCATTGATGAGGGTAAGGCAGTTCACACAGCCTACCTTGACCTTGCAAAAGCTTTCGACACAATACCCCACTCAGGTATCATAGAAAAGCTCACCAGCTTAAATGTAAACCCATATGTCACAAGATGGGTTGCAAACTGGCTCAAGGACAGAACCCACAGGGTTAGAGTTGCTGGTGCCATGTCAGACTCAAGCCGGTCACAAGCGGTGTCCCACAGGGCTCAGTCCTGGGCCCCTCTTGTTCGCATCTACTTTTCAGAAGTGCAGGCAAACATAGGAGGATTGTGGCTGACAAAGTTTGCAGATGACTGCAAACTGGGTGCCATAGTTGAAAATCCATCAGACACAGATATCCTTCAGAGAGGTCTCATAGAAACGGATAACTGGTGCCAGAGCCATGGCTTTAAGCTAAGCCAAAAATGTATAGTCATACCCTTTGGTAAAAACAAGGTAACCCCAAGTTACCACATAGGTGGCAATCCATTAATCACAGAAGAGGTTATCAGGGACCTGGGGACCCAAGTTGACAGTAACCTTTCTTTTGACACTCACATTGCCAAAGTGGTTAGGAGGACTTTCTACATTGCCCACCTGATTATGAAGGGATTCACATCCAGATCAAGGGAGGTCATTGTTCCCCTGTACTCTTCACTTATCAGACCAATGATTGAGTACAATGCCCCATTCGGAATGTTGGAAACAGAAATGTCACTAGTTATAGCCATTCTTGATTCCTGTTCCTTTTCCACCCCTGAACCCGGTTTTCCCTTCCCTGCATAAAAATCGGATATACAGGGTATGGGGGTCCCCCCTGTTGGTTCCGAATGCGCTCGGATCTCCTGGGTAAAAAATCTTCACTAGATTGGGTCTGCACTACCATGGGTTCAGTACCTTCCTCCTCAACTTGTATAGGTGAAGTGGGTTGATCTCTAAAAACAGGCCCTCCCCTGGACTGTAGGTTGTTAAAATATGTTCCCCTAACATGAGGTGGATTGGGGTATTGTCTACCTTCCCTGTATTCCCAAAGATCCCTGTTGAGTTTGTTGTACTTCCTTTTTAAAACAATATCACATTGCTTATCAATGTGTTTACGAACATCATGATATTTTAAATTGTAGGACTCAACTTCAAACAATAGGTCACTGGTTATGCTCTCATTACATTTAAAAATCTGCTCAGATAGAACCTTAATATCACTTTCGTTCCTCTTTATAATGGCCTGCACAATGTCAAGGCCACACCTATCAAAGGCTTTTATAAGATCAATATGAAACTCACTACCACATATCACATGGTTTGGATACTTATGTACCCGTAAACCCTTGGGTACTATACATTTATTAACACACTCAGTCAAATACATGTTGTCCAGTACAAGATTCTTGTACCTGTAAAGTGTGTCCTCCAGAAAACGTAAATTTTCTTCAAAAGAAAAGTTCTCAGTAGAGTTACTCCATGTATACTCCGAGGTTGAAAAGGCAGGCTTAAAACTGACCCATTCAAAAAAGGATAGTGGGTCCAACGTAATGTCAGTAGATAAACCAGGTTGGTGGCAAGGTATGGAAGAACCCGAACTACCCTCACGAAAAGCGGTAGGAGTGTTCAGTAATTCAGTTACTCGCGCCGGGTTAAAAACTTCCGTCGCTTGCCTCTGGACCGTACCATGATTGTCTGAAGATGCAGGGGTAACCACAATAGGTAATGCCAATCGCGCTGTAACTGCTTTGAGTACCTCCTTCTGATCGGAGATAATAGTTTGTAAGCCGAGTCCAATAGGGGTAAGCAATTGGACCAGCTGTGTAAGTTGACCCGTGAGCTGGGATAAGTCACGCTGCCTTCTGAGGTAGAACTGCCCGAACCAAGTTCCATGACACCAAACCAACGCAAAAGGTAAACGCTCAAAAACTGACCACAAGTATAAGACCAAAGGTCCGGTATGCAGTAACCTCCAACAGGCTGAGAATTATGTTGAAACAGCTCACAATAAGGTTTCAAGTACAGATAATTCCAAAGGTTTTATAATTAAAGGAACTAAACCCACACATAAGGCTGCTGTTTAATCTTAGCCTTACCACAGGATACGTACCCAAAGGGTGGCGTACGGCAACTGTGGTCCCACTCCACAAAGGCGGTGCTTCTACGGACCCTGGTAATTACCACCCTATAAGCTTAACAAGCCTGGTCTGCAAAGCTATGGAGAGGATCATAATGGAACTCATAAATAAAGACATAGGGGACCTACAGACATTGGATCCTACCCAATTCGGCTTTGTCAAGGGCAGATCATGCCTCTTGAACTTGGTCGACTTTTTTGAAGCAGTCACCAAGGCCATTGATGAGGGTAAGGCAGTTCACACAGCCTACCTTGACCTTGCAAAAGCTTTCGATACAATACCCCACTCAGGTATCATAGAAAAGCTCACCAGCTTAAATGTAAACCCATATGTCACAAGATGGGTTGCAAACTGGCTCAAGGACAGAACCCACAGGGTTAGAGTTGCTGGTGCCATGTCAGACTCCAAGCCGGTCACAAGCGGTGTCCCACAGGGCTCAGTCCTGGGCCCCCTCTTGTTCCGCATCTACTTTTCAGAAGTGCAGGCAAACATAGGAGGATTGTGGCTGACAAAGTTTGCAGATGACTGCAAACTGGGTGCCATAGTTGAAAATCCATCAGACACAGATATCCTTCAGAGAGGTCTCATAGAAACAGATAACTGGTGCCAGAGCCATGGCTTTAAGCTAAACGCCAAAAAATGTATAGTCATACCCTTTGGTAAAAACAAGGTAACCCCAAGTTACCACATAGGTGGCAATCCATTAATCACAGAAGAGGTTATCAGGGACCTGGGGACCCAAGTTGACAGTAACCTTTCTTTTGACACTCACATTGCCAAAGTGGTTAGGAGGACCTTCTACATTGCCCACCTGATTATGAAGGGATTCACATCCAGATCAAGGGAGGTCATTGTTCCCCTGTACTCTTCACTTATCAGACCAATGATTGAGTACAATGCCCCATTCGGAATGTATCTTACCTGACACCTGCAGCAATTGGAAAGACCCCAAAAGTTTCTCACCAAAAGGATAAAGGGGCTCAAAAATATGCCATATGCTGCCCGACTGAAGAAACTCCAGCTCTATTCAGTCGCATACCGTCTGCTCAGAGGTGACCTGTGCCTGACATACAAGGCCATGTCCAACCCGGAATTAATGGACATGCTCCACCTCAAAAATCCAAATCCACCAGAGCCACAAGAGCAAGAGACTTAAACCTCAACACGGATATAAATAGGACGTGCTGGAGGGACAGATTCATCACCCAGAGACTCCCTATGCTGTGGAACAGAATCCGGGTCCATGTGAGACAGAGCACCTCGCTGGCTCTGTTCAAGAGGAATCTTGACCAGTGGATGGGAGATCGTAGGTTTACCCTGGGGATCATCTCTGTATCACTGCTGGACAGAGGCACGGCAAACTAATGGGTATAGTATTCTTCAACCTAAGGGGTGGTGAAAGCCACACAACTCTGGCTAGGCTTATAAATGCCCTAGGGCAGATAGCCTAGTATGAACCTATGAACCTATGAATAAGTATAGCTAAGCACAGCGGCACGAAGCACAACAGAGTAATGCGGCTGAATGTAATAGAATCACAATATATTGCCATAAGCTGTGTACTTCCATTTAGCTTTAGTTGCAGTTGTTGGTCAGTACCAGACATTGTGCAAATGCAGAGGTGGAAAAGTAATGATACATCGACAGGGCGAGATGGAGGCAGGGACAGAATCGATTATGACAGATGAAGGATAATGGTGGCTCATAACAAAATGTAACCAATAGGAACACACAAAACTGTATCAAAAACAGTCAGTAACATTTAGCTAATGGCTGGATAAGAACCCTTGAAAATAATAAAAAAAAATATCTATACATGTGAGCATTATCTCATCATGGCACAAAGGAATTACTAATCTATTTCTCTTCAAAAACTGATGTATACCCAGTTGATGATATGGAATAATGCGTATTACACACGCCTTAGCCTGTATAAATTTAATTCCAAAAACTCTCCAGTTTGTCCATACTGCAAGGATCAATCTGCTGATCTTCTTCAAATGTTCTGGAGTTGCAAATGCATATACAAACTTTGGAACTCACTAAAGATACAACTTCAAAAGATGGGTTACCAAAGTACAACATTGTCATGGAAATTTATGATTTTGCATATTCCCCCAAAAGAACTTCCTAAATCTCAAAGTATTGTATTAATCAATATCTTTTTATTAATGAAGCTATACATAGCTACTAATTGGTTAGACCCATCCAAAACATCATGGAATAATTTTAGAGTACTAGCAATAAGGCATATACTAGCTCACAAATTACTTTTGAACCAACATAATAAAAATATTAACAATCCAAAAATATGGGAACAAGTATTTAATATTATATTAGCGTAACATCTTATATTTGAATTTAACAAGAATTATTTTTACACCTTTAAAAAACTCTGTAACACTACTGTTTATTACTTGAATTGATCTTAACCATTTGTATATTTTGGTGTATAATTCAATGTGTTACTTGGAAGCATTTATGTAAATATTGTATATATGTTTTGTGTTTTTGTTAATTACTTTAGTTGGTAGTTTATTTTTAATTTTTTTTTGTTTTGTTTTAATTTTGTATGGCATATAAGAAAATAATAAAAATTATTATTGAAAAAAAAACAAAGGAATTACTACTTCACAACATTTAAATAACACAACTAAACCACAGTGACAACTTACTGAAACAAGGGGTGAACAGAGAGAAAGACAGCTGCACACAAGAATAGCAACAACATGTTTTGTGGGACATGTAGGAGCATCTGTATGATGTGTTACTCTTTAAATCATCATTAAACTGCAATGTTCTATACAATGAAGCACCTGCAATAGGAGAAAGAAGGGGGTGCAAAGTCCATCAACCATGAAGACATTAGGAGGATAAGGTTGGCTTAATAACTTTCCCAGTTGGTGCTGCAATGTTTTTGCAAATGGTGTCTTGCTGCACTATTCAAAAGTTATATTAATGAAATGTTGTATATGGAGAGAAAACCAGACATTTGCAGTTAAAAATATGATCGGAATATGAAATATCATGAAATAATAAATTGAACTACAGTTGTAATTGAACCCATGACACCACAGAAAATATATCAGTCTGCAAACAGGATTATCTCAGCACACAACATAGGAACTCCTACTTTATTACATCCAGCAGCCTAAGAAATGTTAAAGTAGCTGTTTAACAGTACTACTTTAGTGTTACTTTATTCCACATTCCCATAGTGCAGTAGATTTAAACACATTTGTTTGACAGTAACAGGACCACTGCAGATAAAACTGAAATTATCAGCTTTTGCAACAAGAATTTAAATAGCATTCACTATCACTCAGCACTGTTGTGCTATGCCAACCTCCATGCAAGTGCTAAGAAAATAAACTGAAGCCTTTTCCCTGGGGCATTTCTGGCTATGTGTGTTATGTGTGAATCCATTTTTTGATTGGATTAAAGGTGGGAAGAAGTGTTGGACAGGACAGTGGTGAAAACAAAGTTTGCAAGCAGACTGTAGGACATAGGAGAAAGAATACTGGAATTTTCAGGAGGGTGGTGGGTGAGCACCATTGCTACTTCTTTCTTCACAACGTAAATGGTCAGTGTGCACACAGTTTCATGACTTTGGAGTGTCACCACAAAAGTGATGGGTGACAATAATTGAGAAATGTTGTATGGCCAATTGGACTAAATCAAGAGTGTCAAAATGACACATGTAAAGTGGAGAGCTATGTATGGGGCATGATTTTATTTGTGGGATAGTTGCCCATTTTGTGTGGGCAAGGGTGAGAAATGATGTGGAAGTTGCTTAGGAATTAGAGGGTCAAGTAGGTTAGGATGCATTTGCAGACATACAGGACATGCAAGACATACAGGGATGGTGATGGAGACACATGATTGAGGGTCACCATGATTATGGATGGGTAGGGGACAATGGAAGAGCATCCATGTCCAGCTTGAGAAGAGTGAGAATATAGTCCTCACTGTCAGAACTGTCACCACTTGTCTCCTGTACCAGCTGCCATAGTCAGTGGCAGATATGCATCATTTTAGCAATCTGATGCAGGACATTTTCAACCCTTCTAATAGGCATACCAAGACCCCTCTATATGATATCTTCCACCAGCCTTCAGTTCTTGCCAAGTAACAAAATCACCTCCTCCACTGGTACTGCTCCCAGAGGGCACCACTGCACCAGCAGCCAGAGCAGAACTACCTGATTCAGGTGGAGTAGATAGGGCAAGGATTGTGGAGGCAATGCTGACAGGTTGTGAACCCAGTTTGTTGGGTGTCTGTGCTGCCATCTGTGGATGAACAGAAAAACAAGATGTAGTGGAAAGTCTACCTCTCTGTACTGTAGTTTATTTTGTTTTTAGCAGAAAGGTATGCAAACAGAATAATGTTAATAAATTATAACTCCTCCCAAAAATAAAACTAAAAAAGAGAGCAATAGGGTGGGGCAAGACAAAAAAAATAGATAGATCCATGGCATGTGACATTTATTTGTTCAATACAATTTCAGGGATGCTAGATAAACAATTCTGATAGTTTAGTACTGTAGAACTCCACCACATCCACATATGATGTAAAGGTATGAATGTGTCATAAAGCAGAGAAACCTCACTGCTAGGATATAAGTTGGAACAGTCTTTATTTCCCTATGATAGGCTACATGTATTCAGATGTAATAATTGCAATTACCATGTTTGAATGGTTCCTAACATATTATTGCTGTTAATATTTTAGAAATACTATCCTGTAATTAAAATTAATGGCTGCTTCTGGGAATTGAACCCATACACTTGGCTATGCTGGTGCTCTCATTGCCTAATACAAGGCAGCTAGAATTATCAAGGAAGGCATACATGCTTGATATCAAGCTTGAGGTATACCTGATGAAGATGTTAGTGTTTCCAGGACAGAAAATAATTTTCTGTCTTAAATATGGACCTGAGTCATACTGATCTCATGCGTCTCTTAGGTGAGTTAATCTCTCGTGGTGCACCTCATGGTTTCAACTAGCTCTTCTGCAGATGTACAGTACAAAAAGAAAAGAAATATATATGAAAGTATAATGAGTAAATGAGTTAGCTAGCTAGGTAACTAATGCCATATCATAGACAGGTTATGTGTTAGTATACTTACACAACTGAGGGATGTTTGTGGACCTAAATTCAGCCTCCCATCAGTTTAGGAGGTCCTGCTTGCATTTTCTAAGGTCACTATAGTAGTGATAAAATTATACACCAGTTCATGGAATGCCAGTTGCACTGAAGACAGCCTTGGCTAAGCTATTACAAGCATCAGCCTTATACTGAGATCTGGTGTAACCCCCTTCAGCAGCCTACAGCTGTAGCACTTCATAAGCAGTAACACAAATATCCTTGACTCCTCAATACCCTACATTTGTGATCTAAATTTATCACAATTGTGTTCATCTCTGGCCATATCTGCAAAAGTGAAGCTAACAAGATATCTGTGAACTGGAGTTCAATTCAGATCTTGCATGTAACTGGTTGTGTGCAAAGATGGACAGCCTTGTCAACTGCATTTGCACAATTGAAAGCATATGGATTCCTTGGTAAAGACACTGACATGACTATATCATATAGCAATAAAGGTTTGAAACATGGCATTGAGCTTTGCCATGTGTGATACTTAACCTATCGGCACAAGTTCCTAAGTCTGACAATGGAATGCTTAACAGCATGGCTTTTAATCCTTGCAGTTTGGCAGGAGAAAGAGGATAAATCGTGACATGTTGCGATGTTGGGGCTTACTCAATACTAAAATATTGTTGTACCAGCTGAGAATTGAACCCATGGGATAAAGTATGCAAAAATTGAAAATTAGCTTATTAATTGACATTGCTGCAGGAGAGCTACCTTTTAAGTATGATAATTAGAGATACATTAATTTCAGAATGAATTGATATACACTTTTGAGAGTCCTGAGTATGAGATTTTAATTAGTCCTGGGAATGCATTCCTATGTAAAAGTTAGTATTTCTGTTTGTAAATGTATTTCAGATGGATGTAGCTGAATGATCTGAATAATCCTGGTTGGGGTATGTTACATACATGCACCACATGACATAACTGTCCTAAACATATATATAGGATATGTGGTGACTTGAGATGATTATATAAAAGCATTGTGCCCATCATACATATGCACGTGAATTTTAAATTAAATATCATCATAGTCAGGTTTAAGAAACTATACACACATTAGCTTGATGTTATATGTGAAGAATTAATCATATATGCTAAATAGACAAGTTTAGTGGTGCAGCGGTTAGCGTTGTCACCTCACAGCAAGAAGTTCTCCCGTTCGATTCTCAGCTGGAGCGCCTTCTGTGTGGAGTCTGCATGTCCTCCCCATGGTCGAGTGATGTATAAAGACATGCAAGTAGGTATGTGCATGAATGGGTATACCTTCTATGAAGGCTGGGTGTCAGGCTGGCAACTTGGCACCATAAAAATCCACTGCCAATCATTAGCGGACTGGAGTTCCGCTGTGGCGACCCCTAACCGGGAAAATCAGAAAGATATTTAGTTATGCAAGTGTTACTGATACATTGCTTACAATAAACATGCTTAACGTCATCATTTGTCTTTATTTTTAAAGTCCTAATCAAAATGTTGTGAGAAATTAGATTTTTTACCTTTTTTAAAAATATTTAATAGATGTAGTCAAACCCTTAATTGCCTGTGTTCTTTATCTAAAATCACTGCACTTAGATCTTGTACCACAGAAATAGGAATGCAGCAGGTGGAATTTCTCCACTCAGTTCTGTCCAGAGTGCTGAGGAAAGAGCACTGTTGCCAGGCATATTTGCAATACATAATTTTATTTATTTATTTATTTATTACATTTGTTTACCGGGAAATTCCAACTGGACACAGGTCCTTTTCCAGTGGACACCCAGGGAGAAAAGCTCCAACAAGTACAAATAAGAAATATTCAATAAAGGAAATTTTACAATAAAAATGTTACAATAGTAGATGATTTTACAGTAAACAACATGACATGCAGAGTAAACAGTACAGTAGTAAGAACAGAAAAAACTAGTCAATAAATGAGACATAAGGATTAAGCTGATAATAGGATACAAGAAAATAATGCTGTACTAAGTAGCTTGGAGTTATGCTAGTCAGGGTTTGGGCAAGGGCAGAGCAAATGCATTTTTAGGTGAGACTTGAGAGTGGTTTTGAATAGACTTCTGGAAGGTAATTTGGTTATGGGGGGGGGGGTATTCCATAGTTTAGAAGTGGCACAGGAGAATAGGGCTTCTCCTGATGTGTTTTTGGGTTTAGTAGTAAGAAGTAGATTTTTGCTGTTGAATCTTAGGGGTCTAGAAGAAGAGTAGGGTTGGAGTAGGTTTTGAAGTGATGGGATCTTATTGGGGTGGTTGGTTTGTGGGCAAATGAGAGTAGGTTCAGGTGAAGAAGTTGCGGGAGTTCAAGCCAATCTACTTCTCTAAGTGAGTTAGAGTGGTAGCTGCAGTAGGATGTGCCTGTTGCAAACTTTGCAAATTTATTGTAGCAGGATTCTAGTCTGTTTAGGTCTGTCTAAAGTTGGTAAGTATGGGAGAGGCATAGAGTAAGGTGGAGATTAGCTGGGAGTTGGTAATAGTGGTCCTGGCTGTGCTGGTTAGGTATTGCTTGTTTCTATAAGGTGCCCGGAGGTTTTTATGAACTTTTTATGGTAAGAAATATGTGGAGGTCAAATTTGAGTTTGTTGTCAATTTCCACACCTAGAAGTTTGGTGTGGTCAGATGAGAAGATGATGATGTTGTTCTTGGCATGAATATTGAAGAGGGTTGAAGACTGTATAGATTTAGAGGGTTGAAAGATAAGGAGTTTGGTTTTCTTTGGATTGAGTAGAAGTTAAACATTGGAAAGCCAGCTTTCTACAGATGTGAAAGACTCTTGTGTGATATTTTGGAGTTCTGGTAAAGTGGGGGTAGACGCACGAAAATAAAAGAAACAACAAATGCAGCCACTTTAGAGAAGAATTGGTTGAACGTAAATATACATTGAAAGAAATAGACTCAAATCTTAAACATGTAGAGAATTTAAGGGAAACTGTAGCCAGACCATATATAAATAACATTATGTCTGAAATCAGTGTTTTAGGAAACAATATAAGAAAGTCGAATTATAACACAAATAGAACCTCACTTAGTTTGCAGTATTCTAGTAATATTGACAAGATTAGAGATATTGTGAAACGGAACTGGGTTTTTTTGCAATCTGATGCACAGATAAAAGAGATAGTGGGTGATGTACCTTGCTTTAGGTATAAGAATAAAAAGAACCTAAAGAGACTATTATGTAACTCAAACAGTCACACGCGATGAAAGAAATATTTAAACCTTATTTGAGACCATGTGGGAAGTGCAATATATGTAAGGTATTAAGTCCAGGCAATGTTTTCATAAACCCTATAACCAATGTTAGGTATGAATTTAGAGTAAATGCTACGTGTGCCACAAATTATTTGATTTATTTGGTAGTATGTAATGATTGTCACTCATATTATGTGGGGATGACAAATAGGTCTCTTCATGACAGAGTTAGAGAGCATCTTTCAGCCATTCGAAATGGAGACATTGAAAGAAGTGCATTAGCTAAACATATAATGTCAAACAATACTCATACATTTCAATTTATGGTTATACGTTGTATAGGTTATAATCTAAGGTTGGGAGATAAGAATAATATTACTGAACAGAATGAATTACATTGGATAATTGAGCTACAAGCTGATAAATTGCCTGGGCTTAATGAAAGGGCCTCAATAAAACCACTATTGGTTGCTAAGAGGTTTAAGTAATTTTACTTTTAGTTTTTTTTTATATAAATGAATGTTTTAATGTTTTTAAGATTTTAATTATCTAATTATCCCATTAACATGTTGCCTAAAGATTGTATTTAAGCAGGAAGTGATGTGCAATATGAATGAAGTCTGATGAAGCATCTGGCTGATGTGAAAGCGCTCACTGGTTTTATCTGTTTTACTACTATATTTTTTTAAATTTTGGATATTTTGTGCCGTGGTCTTCTCATCTCCAGTTTCGAAATATACTGTTGCTGTTAAAGTGGGGGTAGAGCAGATGAGAGTAGAGTCATCTGCGTATTGTATGAGTGTGATGTGTTTGATGGAGGGATGAAGGTTGTTGATGAAAAAGGAGAATAGTAGAGGGACAAGGATAGAGCCTTGGGGGACCCTGAGAGAGACTGGAAGTTGAGGGGAGAGCTAATCATGCCAAACCACTGATTGCTGTCGGTCTGAGAGATAGCTGTGGAACAAGTTGGTGACAGAGTGGGAAAAGGAGAGATTAGTGAGGACAGAGAAAAGGATATTGTAAGATACCATATCAAAAGCTTTTGATAGGTCCAGAAATAGAGCAGAGGAGTATAGGCCATTGTTTTTATGGTGCAGGATCGTGTCAATGAAGGAAAGCAGGGCAGTGGTGGTGTTGTGAAATGGCCTGAAGCCATGCTGGGTTTTGGAGAGGAGATTGTTAGTTAATAGATAGTTTAGTATCTGAGAGTTTATACATTTCTCAATAATCTTGGAGAGTGGTTAGAGGAGGGCAATCAGGCAGTAGTTGAAAAAGTCGGTAGAGGAGCCACCTTTCTGTAGGGGAATGATGTGTGGTATCTTCCACAGAGTGGGCACGTAGCTTTCTGATATGGAGTGGTTAATTAATATAGAAATTGGATAGGCTAGGGTGTCCGCTGCTAGTTTTAGCTATTCTGAGGGTAGGTTGTTAATAGCGAGTTTGGTGGACTTTAGATTTGTCAGAAGTTTTTTTTATATAAGAGGTGGGTACTGCAGATAAGGTGAAGCAGGAGGGTGGGGAGCTGGGTTTGTGTGAGGGGCTGGTGGAAGAGGAGAGTTGTTTGGCTAGTGATAGAATGGTTTTAGTGAAGTGTATGTTGAAAGAGTCAGTTATACTGCTGGAGGAGGAGGGGATGGTAGGCGGTGGGGTGGTGGTGCTTAGCTTACCTGGGTGGAGTATGGAGTTTATTGTGGAACAGAAGTGTTTAGGATTGTGATGGGTGGCGTTTAGGGTGGACTGATAGTAAAGGGCTTTATCTGTTTTGCTTGCTTTTTTACCTTGTTGCACAATTCAAGGAAGGATTGCCTAGAAGAGGCAATAAGGCAGCCTAAACTAAATTTTTCACTTTTTCCCTTAGGCAGTGAACCATCTTTCAGTGCTGCCGAGCAGAGAGTAAATGCTAAAGGTGTTGGAGAAAAAAAAAGAAAAGAAAAATAACATGAAAGGAAAGGTTAATTCAACCACAGGTTATGCCTAGTGCTGACCAGAGGAAGAAGTGCATTACAGTGTCACATTCATCCTTTTCACATCTCTTCAACACAGCAGAACTTTAATTTCTGGCACATGTTATCAGGACTGTATGCACTGCCAAATAATGTTAAAGGAGACATACAACAGATCACATGTTTTAGTAAAACTGGGAATAGTTGACTTGCAGACAGCAACACAATGATATTACAACATGTTTGTGCATATGTAATTAGGCCCACCCCCCTTAAAATGATCACTTCACTGGGTTCAAACCCACCATCAGCTGTTTTGTTCATCTAAGCTCACTGCATTTACACATTGTGCCACAGAGATACTATCCAGAGAGTTGACGGCTATGCAGTGCCACCAAGCTGGTTTGTGCTATATAAGGCAGCTTAAACTAAATGTTTCACCTTTTTCATTAGGTGGTGAGCCATGTTTATGCACTGCCAAGTGGAGAGGAAATGCAGATTAAAAAAAATAAAAAAAACATATTCAGAATAATTGAAATGTGGTCTCTAAAAAGGAACAATGCATCATGTGCCTTATTCCCCTCAATTTAGTTCATTTACCTCTTGTTGGACACCTGTCAGGTGCATTCTCTGCAGTCATTACCATCCATGATACTGAGGGTCATGCACCAATGCCAGGCACATTTTTGCTATACAAGGCAGCTTAAAGTAAGTTTTTCACTTTTTTCCTTAGGCTGTGAACCATGTTTGTACACTGCAGAGTGGAGAGCAAATGGAAAAAGCATTAGAAAAAAATATATGATACAGAAAAACTGACAGTAAATTAAGTTCAATTAGTGGGTATATGTAGACATGACTAGAGCAAGAAGTGCATTCAAGTGACACATTCATCCTTCTCATGTCTCATTGCATCATCAGAAATGTACTTTGTGGAACACATTATCAGTATTGCAGTTAATGACAAGTAATGTGAAAGTGGACAGAGAACAGCTCACATGTTGTTAGCAACAGTGACAATAGCTGTTTTTTAAACAATACATTGGTATCACAAAATGTGATGTATCAGTTAAAGGGATTCAAACCATGCTTCAACAGGCCTTTTTCTCTTAGCTCACTGCATGTATGCCTTGTAGCACAGACATTGTTACATGACAGGTGTATCTTCTTTACTGAGTACTACCCAAGGTGCTGATAGCCACACAAAGTCACCTGGCTGGTTTGCCCTACATAAGGCGACCTAAAACAAATGTTTCACATTTTTCTTTAAGCCGAGAAAATTCTTTTCACACTGCCAAGTGGCGCATATATGCAGAAAGCAATATTTATCAAAAGCAATCACCAAAATTGCTTTAGATTACAATTTGAAGGAACAGGAAATGAATCACGGTGTATATCTAGCAATGAGCAGAGCTACTACTGCATTACACTGACACATTCAGCCTTCTCACATCTCCTTGTCATTTCACTATTATCATGTATGTCTCACAACATCAGGACTTCAGACAATGCCACGGGAATGGAAAAGGGGGCAGGGTACAGAAGAAATGCTTTCATTTTTCACAGAACATACATAACTAATATTGACATAATTTCAAATGACATATGTGTCTGTCTGTTACTTTTAGTTAATACTGGCCTTACTTGAGTTTCCCACTTCAATATATTTATACTCCAAAATGTGTCTCAAGACATATTATGACCTCCCCTCAGTAAAATGGTCTGTAAACAGGTTTCATACTCTGCATCACCTGTTCTGTTTCTCTAAGCTCAATACATTTAAACATTAAGCCACAGATACAAGTGTGTGACAGCTTGAATTTCTTCACTCACTACTGTCCAGGGTGCTAAGGAGAACACACCAATGCCAATCTCAATTACTCTCTTGATGGCATTCCAAATTAAATTAGTCAGCTTTAACCTTGAGCAATGATCCACTCACTGCTACTGACTACTGCCAGTCAACAGAGTACATGCCAGAAGATGTAAAAATAATCAAGGGGAAAAGACTCATGTAAATTTCTGATGTTTAATCAACTTTGTTATCTTGCAACAGGAACCAGTGTAGATTTCAGCCATCAAATCAAGGTATTAAGAACTGCCACAAAGACATATATTAGCAAGAAGAAAATGTTCTTAGATATACTCAAAATGTGATATTCTATCAAGTCACATTGAAAGTGCTACAGAAATGAAACACGGAAGTTGTCCTTTCCCATTTCCCAGTAAATATCTGGATAAATGAAATATTGCCAACAGCTGAGTGCAAACACTGCAGGTATATTCCTCTCTTTCTGTATGGTGCATCATTCCTTTGTCTATGCTTTCTGAATAGCAATTCTATCTAGTTTGATTTCATGTTATCTGTATCAAATCTTAATGTACTCCCTTGAATATGCACAACATTTCTTAGTAAGAAGCAGCAACTGTGGTCTTTAAAACAGCATTTGAATGTTAGGAATGTTGCTCTCCTAACTCAATCAATGTACTTTCAGACTTTATAGTAAGTATCTTCTCTCTGACACACCCTCAGTAAGTGTACATCAAAAAGGAGAGACTTTAAAATACTGATTGTTCCTGCAGTCAGACTAACCATAGACACCTGCAAGCCATTAACAGGTAGGACTTCCCAATGCTCATTCTTGTACTGCTGGGGCATTTCTCTGCCTTAAATAGCCAGTGTTTAAACCATTTTGTGCTTGTTTGCTCAAAGCTGCAGCGAGTTTTGCCTTCAGCCCTTGCTCTGCTGTTTTCCAAAAAACTGCTGTGAGACTACAAAAGATAAGTGCATATTTTCAACTGGTTTCTGCACATCTGATTAACTAAACAATATTTGCTGCATAGTTGTTTAAACTGTGCAACTCTTTTTAGGCTTAGTAAGTTCAGTCCTTACCTCTGTTCTGATTTTGTATTCCACCCACCCAACTGTTGTCATGGTCTTAAAGCTTGGTGGCTTTTGAGTTGCCTGCCACTGCTATAAATTTGATATTGGACACTCCTCCCAGTCCCATTGAATCAGCTCATTCTGAGTACAGTGAGATTAGTTGTGATGGACCACCCATTGCATCAGCTCATTCTAATGAAGGAAGTGTAATCAGTTGTGAAGGCCCACCCCTTTAACTTCTTAACCTTGAATTTTCTTCTGTATCCTCACTTTATACTTAAAAAAATATTGTGCCTCTTCCTACCTCATTTTGCTGCTTCTGCTTAGGTGTTAAACTGCATTTAGTTCATTGCATTTGATACTGCTTGTCACCGACAAGTTGTCAGACCTGATTAAACTGATGACAGTATTCTACTAAATTGCTGTCTTATTTGAGCTGTTTTTTACTGTTGTGACTTATCACATTTATGCTGTTTTGAAGGCTCCCAACTTTGACTCAAGATGCACACTCCATGTACCTGGACCTCTTCAAATCCATCAAGATTCAACCCTTTACCCTGATCCTGGGTGACTTTAACTATCCAACCATAGACTGGAAGAACTACTCATGCAAAAACGCAAATGCCCAGAGATTCCATAATTTCATCAGTGCAAATTACTTGAACCAGCTGGTCAAAACCCCTACAATCTTGGACTTGATATTAACCAATATGAGTAACCACTGCAGCATCCCTACAGTGTCATCCTCCCTGGTAAGATACGACCAAAAAGCGGTCACTTTCAAAGTCACCATCTCGCCGACACCCCCCCCCCCCCAGCTAGGGTCAAACAAAAAACTCCAAAGCTGATTACAACCACCTGAGAGAAGGTATAAACAGCTTCACAGACCCCCCCTCCCCCTACATAGGAATTGGCACATATGTCCAAACCAACACAAAAGCACTATATGAGCATTTATATAGTTGCATGGAATCAGAAATACCAGACAGGACAAAATCATCCTCCTCAGGGAAGAGTAAACCTGTTTGGTGGACACTTGCAATAAATAAATTCTATAATAAAAGGAAAAAATTGATGTCCAGGATCAAGAGGAAGCAGATGCCTAAATTGGAAGCAATCTCTCATTAGCCTGAACAAGCAAATAAGAGCACTAGTGAAATCCTCCAAAGCAAACTTTAAGTCCAAACTGGCCACATCTACTAAAGACAATCATAAGACCTTCTTTAGATATGTCTGCAATCTCAAAGAAAGCACTCAGATCTGCTCAGAAATAGTGGTGAAGGACAACACATACACAAATGCCATAGATATAACCAACCTTCTGGCAAACAGGTTCAGTGAAAACTTCACCCATCTGTCGCCCCATCAGTAAATCAGAAAATCCCCAGCACCTGCCGCCCTTCCCTTATTTTTAGGGAGCAAGTCATCACTGCCTTCAAAAAAAGGCAAAAAATACAGCCTCCACGGGACCCAATAATATTCTAGACTGCATCCTACATGAACTCAGGCAGGAACTTGTAGAACCATTAGGTACCTTATTCATCCAAAGCCTCAGTACCGGCTTCATCTTAGCCAAGTGTAGAACAACCACTGTCATCCCTTTGCAGAAAGGTGAAATGTCCACTGATTCATGAAGTTATAGAGCCATCAGTCTAACTAGCCTGATCTGCAAGGCCATGGAATGCATTATCATGAACCTCATTAACAAGGACATTGGTAACCTCCAAACACTCGATCCCACACATTTTGGTTTCATCAATGGGAGGTCATGCCTGTTAAATTTGGTCGACTTCTTTAAGACAGTCACCAAAGCCATGGATGAGGGCAAGATGCTGCACACCACCTACCTCAACCTAGCCAAAGCCTTTGATACTATTTCCTACTCGGGTATAATAGATAAACTCTCTCAACTAGGCATCAATCCAAATGTTACTAAATGGGTAGTAAATTGGCTCACTGATGGAACCCACCTTGTCAAAATAGAGGAAGCCACCTCAAGCAGTAGAGCTGTAATGAGTGGTGTACCCCAGGGATCGGTCTTAGGAACTCTGTTGTTTGTGATATACTTTCTGAGGTGCTTGCCAAAACCAGTGGGCTTTGGCTGACCAGGTTTACAGATGACTCCAAGCTGGGCACTGTCATCAATTCACCTAGAGATGTGGACATCCTCCAAGAGGTACTCACCCAAACAAGACTGGTGCCAGAAACATGGCCTCAAACTGAATACCAAAAAAAATGCATAATCATTCCTTTTGGGGAGAGTGATGTCCCCACAAATGATCACATTAATAAGAAGGTCCTAAGCACACAATCAGTCATGAGGAACTTGGGCACCTAGGTTGATAGCAAACTGACTTTTAAACATCATATTGCCTCCATTGTACAGAAAGATTTCCACATGACCCACCTCATTAGTAAGAGTATCTCATCCAGGGACAAGGAGGTCATAACATCTCTGTATTCTTCCCTTATAAGACCCATTATTGAGTACAATGCCTCTTTCAGCATGTACCTCACAAAGCACATGCAGCAGCTGGAGAGACCACAGAGGTTCCTCGCCTGGAGAATCCAGTGTCTCAAATATCTACCTTACACAGATAGGCTAAAAGCCCTGTCCCTCTACTCAGTCTCATACAGACTCCTCAGAGGTGATCACTGGCATACAAAGCAATCTCAGACCCCACCTTGATGGGACTGCTGCATATCTGCAAGTCAAGCTCCACTTGAGTAACCTGCACACGTGACCTCAACCTGGTCTATGACATCAATAGGACTTGTTTTCAGGACATATTTGTGTCCCAGAGACTCCCCTTTCTGTGGAATAGACTATCCTTCACATCAAGCAAAGTGCCTCATTTGTCATTTTTAAGTAAAACCCAGATAACTGGATGGGGAACAGAAAATACACCCCTGGGATTCCACCTGTGTCCTTGCTGGACAGGGACATCAGGTGCTGACTTGTCAGAGCATGGGCTAAATTCTTAGCTAGGCTTGTAAGGGCCTCAGGACCAATAGCCTAGCAACTTCCTATGATCCTGTGATCCTATGAAATCAATGTAGCTCTTTACACCATGTTTGCCTTCCATGCACTTAGAGCAGATTGTGGTATTCAGGAATGTTAATGATTTAACACCTCATTTGCATAGTCTCAGTAATCACGGGGATGATTCTACCTTATATAAAGATAATCATATAGCTAATGCACTTGGATCATAGTGGGGAGATTGTTTTGATCCAGAAAGCTGGATATTGCTAAATACAATCAACTTGTGGAGGTTTGTTTACTTTCTACAATGCTTTCCTGTAAAGATGTTGCTGGGGTTTTGTTTGCACAAAATTAAGATAATGCAATTACTTATCTCTCTTCTTTTTCATTAACCTTTACTGTTGGCATAGCCCATGTATATCAGTTATGTCAGCATAACAAAAAGTTTGTTATTGAATGCTACCTGACCTGTATTTTATAGGTTTTATTTTACTGGAATTTTAACAGTCACTGCAGATGAATGTAGATGAACTTCATAGGAAGTTCAGGTATTTTTCACAAGTTTTTGATATCTTCCTGACTGCCTTGCACAGCAGTGAAGATGGCACTATAATAGTTTTCTACCTTTCTACTTATACATGGTGAATTATTAAGTTAATGTTGTGATGTATTACATTTACACAAACCTGTTCTTTTGCATTACAAAACTGTTATATTGTGTTATTTTATTAAAAAAAATGAGGGGAGGGGCTGTCCTAACTTGTGTGTAGTCATAGGGAGCATTACCTTTTAAATTGTTGTGTACATGATGCCTGCACACATTCATACATATTGAGTTCAGAGTCATCCTGTTTGCGTTTTACATATTTCATTTTTTTGCCTGTTTTCTGTTTCATCTCACACAAAGATATGGCACCCAGGAAAAAACTATGTACACCACCAACTACCATTCACTGATACAGAAAATGAGTTCATTATCCAGGCTTAAAGTTGCCATAAATCTTTTATTTTAAGGAAGGGTCGAGAAGACCAATCTGCCTGGAGAAGATATGGCAGCAGGTGGTCATTGGCATCAATGCTGTTGGAGGACATGGGAGAGGTTGCTCACAGATATGACACAACACAAGTGATACTATAACTTTTGCCTGCCACAGGGTGGCTGCATTTGCCCAGCAACAGATAGATATAGCAGATGGTCTTGCTACCAAACTACTAGTAACTGAAAAAGAGGAGGTCCTATCCACTGACAGAAATTCAGATAGCTTGGCAGAGGGTTGACACAGAATCCTTGATGTTGTTGCTGAAGTGGCTGGCCAGCCTAGAGTGTCTCAAGCAGAACTTCCAGCTATGCAAAATACAAGGGTCATTGTTATAGATTTATATGTGTATATCTTACACGTCTGATATATGTAGAGTCAGAGATGTGTGTGAGTCAGAAAACACAGTAAAAGACAGAGGGTAGGGTGTTGGGGGGAAATCTGCCAGGTCAGTAGATTTTGTATGACAACATTCTTTATCTGTATATCTAGATGGGATTGTTCTCTCTTTCTTGTTTTATTTGCATATGATACTTATCAGTCTTCTTTCCTTTCCCTTCCCACATACAGGGACATCTGGCTTGCAGACTGCAAGACCACCTCCACATGGTGAGCACAAATTTATTTATTTTTTACTGTATATAAGGCAGATTAAGGTCTAAATGTAAGTATGCTTAAGCATCTATTATAGTTTAACATACCTTTCATATAGGGAAAGGTTTTGATTGATGTTATTCTTTATTTCACTGTTGTATTTATTGCTTGTTATCATAGGTGGTCCTGACAGTAGCACTGTGGATCTCCTACCATCGGACATCAGAGTATTGGTAGCCTCTGACGATGATGATGGTGGTGATAATGAGTCACCAGCTGGGGCTGCAGAGAGTCAGTCTGATACTGAGATTGTGTCTCTACTTCAGAAAACAACAATTTACCATTTTTCTACATTTTTGCAGATGGACAAGTACCCCCCCCCGTGTCCCTCACACCCTCTTTACATTATATATACCAACTCCAAGATCACACTCCAGTGGGAAAAAGGGTACATTTCTTGGTCCTCACTGTACCACTATCTCCATTCAAAAGCTTTGAGTTTTGGGAAAGTCATTCATATACTCTAGTGCATATGCATCTTCTGATAGGGACCTGCTTACCCATAACCATAACCAGTGGCAGCTGGTGACTTCAAATCAAAGGAGGGCTGCAGGAGACAGCTGAATGGGTGGGGCCAATGGGAAGGGGTGTGGCCAACTAGAAAGGGGAGGAGCTATGCTCAAAACCACAAAAACTAACTTTAATTAAATACGCTGCCCTGGGTGGTAAACCATCATTAGGAGAGTCCAATCAAGACAAAAATAAGTGTAGAAGAATAAAAATATTTCAATGCATTGGCTGCATGACAGCTTACTTAATATCTAGATGGAAACAAAAGGTTGTGAGGCATGAAAAAATAAATTACTTTTTAAATACATTACTGGAATGCCAGTCAAAATCAAGTACAAGAAAAACCAGAAGCACTCAACTCAAACCACTTCTCCTTGTACTGCAGTTCTAATTATAATTTATATTCAGCTTTATTAAAGTACCAAGTAACATGCTGAAAGTAGAAATCTCTGTGATGCCCCACTTGTAAAAATGTTTCTTATCCAAAAAAGACCTGCTGCCTGACAACTATCTACTTGTTTCATGGGGAAAACATGTAAGTAAAAAATGAAAAGCAAGCAAGAAACAAGCTCAAGATACATTGCTTAAAGGATTACTGTACAGGTTATGGACCACACATGATTGGCATTCTGTTTAGTTTACGGGTAAAGTCTGTAAAGATGACTGGAAGTCTCCAACAAGTGTAATGAGCTTTTTAAAATAATGGAATCCTGTCCTTTAATACCCAAGGCTTATACATTATCTAGTCAAGTATTCTCTGCATGGCAACAACAGAAAGGCTTTCAACATTGGCAATTCTTTAACAGTATGCTTATTAAAGCTTACTTGCATCTTACGATCTCAGACAAGCTTATCTTATGGTCATTAAAGCATTGCTACTTAAACACAGAGCAACAGGCACTTTGAGTAATAAGCATAAATCAACAGTACAAAAATATGACAGAAACTAGACCTTTCAGCAAAATCAAGGACAGATGAAAAGCTACTGTAGTACTTGTGTCTACCTTGGATGGGGGGGACACACTGCACATTTACACTGCATAACTACTCCTTGCCTTGCTTGGACACATCCAGAGTCACTACATGGTGGATTGGGGTGTCACAATTTGAAATGTCTCTGACTGTGATGGCCCTGACACATTTGTCATACCTCTCAACCTCAGAGCAAGAAATCTGGACAAAGCCATACACAGAAGTGGGACAAATGCCCAAAAATAAGGACAATTTTTAAATATTGCTCTTATAAACTTAGAAAGATAATAGAATAGGTCTTGCATTAGTATGACTTTTCTGAAGAGTATAAAATCTGAAACTCAAATGTCTGTCATTATTTTCTAACTTCAGTCTTTAGTGATTTGTCACTAATTTGCCAAAAATCACAATTTTATGAAAAATGGACCAAATGTGATGCAAAAATATAAAATAGCCACACAATACAGCTGAGAACCTGTCAAAGAAGGGACACTTTAATATTAGTACTGCTAACTTGAGCAGCTGACAAAATAAAATAATCTACATGCATTTCAAGTAATCTATAACTTTGATTATTACAGTTATTTCTTAATTGTAAACCCTCCATGTTTTCTTCCAAAATTTTTGCGGAGGGATTATTAGGGGGAAGAGCAACATTTTGAGCCAAAATTAGGGACAGTTGAGAGGTTGGCTATGCCTAATTCTATAAAGCAATTTATTTGCATGTACCTCTCAACCTGTTAATGCAGTAAATCTGAACAAGGCCAAATATATTGGGGGAACATATAAACAGTACTAAAAATTGCTCTTGTATAAATTGAGACAGTTGATAGAATAACAGTTCTTACTTTAGCATGCATTTTTCTGAAGGTTATGAAGTCTGAAACTCAGTGTATCATTATTTAGTGACTTAATTTCTAAATGATTTGCCAGAAAACTACAAATTTTATGAAGAACAAACCAAAAATAAGAAGCAAAAATCTATTAATTCTTTGAAAATCTGGACAGTTGGGAAGTATAGCTCAGCTGGGCCTGTCTGAGTTTGCTGCCCTTCCACCCTGACAAAATCATGGTTGAATGGAGCCTCTGCAGCCATTCCAATGAACCATTACTTGGCTATTTCACTCCATTTACCATAAACATTAATGTGCATACTGCTTTTCTTCTGTGATGAGTTGGACTTCATTTGAAAGTTTTATTTTGTATTTTACAGCACAAACACTAAGTCATCTACTAAACAAAGCAATGCAGTCTCACAATGAAAACTTAGCATTAAAACTTCTCTGCCCTTGAAACTCACATTCATTGAAACAGCATTGAAACCCACATTCAAAGAAAATACATTTTGCCAGTGGCAGATAAAGATTAATTTTGGGCTGTTTTCAAATCATAGGCCCCTTGCATATGAAACATACATGTGATCTTTGATACACCTTCCTCATTGTACTAAATTATGTTCCTTGTACAATTTATTACAGTTGTTAGAGGGCGTTTTAAATTTGTTTTGAACATTTTTCCAGTAAGCAATGAAACAAAATGCATGCACCCATAATGGCAAAACTGCCCAGTTCAGAACATTTATCATAAAAGTCTACTCAGACTTCCACAGTCCACCATTATCAGTAAATATGCACAATTCTACAGTCCACCATTATCAGTAAATATGCACAATTCTACAGTCCACCATTATCAGTAAATATGCACAATTCTACAGTCCATTATCAGTAAATATGCACTATCTCTGCAGAAGAAAAAGTCATCTAAATAATTCCACATTAAAGAAATCTGTAACTAATGAAGAGGTTGCTGCTAGCAAACACCTTTATATTTCATGGTTTTATCGAAAAATAAAGTGTCTGTTGCCCCTCAGGAATAAATTGCCTATATTACATTACAAAATGATAAGCTAGTAATATTGCAAGAGGAAATGGATGGCAAACTGATAACGGACTCATAGTTAATATCTTCACCAAGGAGAACATTCTCAGTACGGCAGCATCCACCCCTTGTGGGAGTAGAACCCACAGCCTTCTGCAGCAAAGGCAAGTACACAACCTGTTGTGCTATTAACAAGGCAAACCAACTTCACTTAAGAAAAACTAAACTTCTGTTCTCCTGCAGCTCTCAGCTCCTTGTAAAATCTACTCAATACTCAACTTTGCAGCACAAGAAAACTGGAAAAAGCCAAAACGTATTGGGGGGGACAAAAGCCCAAAAAACAGGGACACAAACATTGCTTGTATAATCTTGGAAAGTTGCTAGAACCATACATTTTACTGCCAAGCTCCCTGTATAAAACAGTCAGAGCAACATACCACTACGCCAAATCAGCTGCTTTGCAAAAGAAGAAGACTGAAACTTAAATGGCTATCATTTAGTGAATTCAGTTCTCACCATAGCTGTCAACCTCTTAGTACAAAACACCTGGACAAACCCAGTAATGAGGGAATACAGCCCTCAAACATACAGTGAATTCAGTTCTTGCCATAGCTGTCAACCTTAGCAGGAAAAACCTGGACGAAGCCAATAATGGGGGAATACAGTCCCAAAAATAGGGACAAATTTCAAATATTCATCTTATAAACTTAGAAAATTGCTAGAATAAAAGGTTGTGTTACGGTTGTGTTACTATGTATTTTCTGAAGAACATGAAGTCTGAAATTCAAATGCCTGTCAATTTTACTGCTGACAGAATAAAAACAATTTTCAGCAGAGACCCAGGGAGAAATACTGCAGACACGTCTTTGTAAAATGACAGGGCACCAGAGCAAATCCACACAAACACAGGGAGGAGATGCAGACTCCACACAGAAGGCACCCCAGCCAAGAATCAAACCAGAAAACCTATAGCTGTGAGGCAACAATACTACCACTGCACCGTCAAACATGCAAGGACTTAAACATTCAGAAACCTGAAGTCTGAAATTCAAATGCCTGTCAATTTTATTTAACATTTATTAATCAGGACAGTCTGACTTGGAACAAAAAAAAAATTCAGCAGAGGCCCAGAAAGAAATAATGCAGACATGTCTTTGTAACATGGGAGGACACAAAAGCAAACCCACACAAACACAGGGAGAAGATAAAGACCCCACAAAGAAGGCACCCCAGCCAAGAAGCAAACCTGAGACCTGCAGCTGTGAGGCAACAATGCTACCACTGCACCATCAAATATCAAGCATTGCAACATTTATAAACCACAGATATTATGAGGAACAGATCAGATCAAATATGAGGCAAAAATCTGCAATTTTGTTACAAATGGTGGTGGGTAGGGAATTCAGGTCTTTAACACCTGCATACAAGGTACAGGGTTCAAGCCTGAGGTATTCCCTACCACACCACCATGAACCTAACCACCAGTATATTGCATCAGGGGCATTTTCACACACACACACACACACACTGAAAATCCGTCCGACGAGTGCAGCTGAAAACCTGTGCAACTCCGACCTTGCCCGTTGCGAGATCTTCCCCTGCAGCAAGCTCCAATCCAGACCCGAGATCCTTCTCCTGACTGCCGACCTTGCAGTCTGACCCCGACTCGTTTCCCAGGCAGTCTATGCAGTTTTAAACTGCATAGACTTGTGGGAGCACTCCTGTTCACGTGTCTCACTCAGGACTGCCTGTCTCAGCAGCAGTCTGGACTAGTGCGCATGCGCGAAGTCCACGAAATTTTAAAATATTTTTTTCTTATTTTGGGCTGCAGTCTGGCAGTCCAATAGCACATGCCGCCCCTGACCATAACACGGAGACCTCTGATACAGGGCAAGTTGAGGGTGACACAGTTGAACAGAGTAGTTTGATTACTCAATTTACAGAGCTTGTTGCTTCTCCCCATAGCCATAGTGAGGGAGAGATGCCACGCAGGAGGGTTGGCAGAGGTGCTCAGAGTAGGACTGCTGTCCACCCTCCTTCTGATGCTAGTGTGTTATTAGGTGCAACCAGAGATATTTATAGGCCTGGAGGCATAGGCATGTTCCATAACCAAGGCCTCAGAAGAGATAGTGGGAGTACTAAACACTGGGCATTCTGATGTGCATGACTTCCTTGAACTGTGTGACAACTCCTTGGACAGGATGATTAACACAATGGATCAGGCAGTGTTTCTGACGGAACATCTGTTGGGGGAGGGTAGGCATCCACATGGCTGGAGAGCCACTGCAACTTCTGGTGTTAGCACAATTTGCCATTCAAGGTCCCTCTCCCTTAGTGACACCACTTCCACTGCTTCATCAGTGATTGCAGTGTCCACACCCAGGATATAGTTGTGAAGACAGCTTGTCCTGTAGACATCACCCATGTTCAGGTTGCACATCAACTCCTAGCCAGGGCTGTGGAAGTAGCAGTATAAATCGTAGCAGAGGTGTATCTATTGGTTAGGAGTGACAACGCTGAACTGACTACTGTACCATGCATGTCTCACATCTGGCCAAGATACCAGGACATAGTCCTAGCACAGTGCTTGATTGTGTTAATTTAGGCACACACATGCATTGAAGAAAAAAAAAAAATCACTTGCCCATACCACCTCACATACATGCAGACTATCTAAACATTACTGTGAGTGCTGTACATCTGTTATTACTGGCCCTGAACACTGTATATTCTGATAGATACTTGTTTTTCTTACTCACACACATTTAATTCTTTGGTGTCAGCCTTGCCCTCTTATCCCCTCCACCCTGTGCAAATGATGATGTCTGTGCCCTGCTCTTTGCACATGTCTGTGTGACTTAAGGTTGCACATATGTCTGATGCACACAGTGGGTAGCTAATACTTGTTTACTCACAAACTACCATTTATCAATATTAATTTATTTTTCCTACTCACTCATGAATGATTGCTTACATAATTGTTGAACCTCATTGTATTCCAGTTAGTATTGTAAGTAAAGCGGTGCAATCAGTAGGTACATCAGTCCTGCTTCTTGATATAGTTGTGCAAATTACTGTCTTTCTTTATTTATTTATTTTACATTTGTTGACCGGGAAAGTCTGACTGGACACATGTCCTTTTTCAGTAGAGGTCTGGGGAGAAAAGCTCCAGCTACAATAGAATACAAGAAGAATAAAACAAAAATGTATACATATACATTACAAAACATTATAATACAAGTCAAGAAGATATTAGGTAGTAATATTCTATACCATTACTTAGATGTAGTATGTACAAATCATTAAGGCAAGCAGCAATAATGTAAAGGTATTCAAGCTGACATTTTATCAGTAGAAGGTGATTAGAGTGATAAGAGTGAGGTAGATAAGAATTGAAGCAGGTTGTGGTGAAAGAATAGCTTAGTTATCAGCCGGAAGTAGTGCAAGGACAAATCCATTTGTTATGGAGATAGTTTTTCAGAGCAGGTTTAAATATAGTTAGGGATGATAGGGAGGTGAGATCAGTTGGTAAGACATTCCAGAGTTTACCAATGTAGTTTGAAAAGAGGCCATCTCCTGCTTGAATTTCAGCTATATGGGTTTGTATGTGTTTTCTGTTGGTGGATCGGAGTGGTCTAGCAGTAGTATAGGGTTTGAGAAGATTTTGTAGGGTGGGTACTTTTATAGGCTGTGAAAGGATTTTGTGGGCCATTGACAGTTGAGTGTAATATAGGAGCTAGGGAAGTTTTAACCAGTGGAGTTGCTTGAGTGCTAGGCAGTGATGAGCTCTAGCTCATGAATTTGTAGCAAATCTTGCTATTTTATTGTAGCAAGTTTCAAGTTTTTGTAATTCAGATTTCTTAAGGTTAGTCAGAATGGGGGCTGCATATAGTAAGGTGGAGAGTAGATGGGTTTGTGCAATGGCTATTTTGGTGTTTGTTGTGAAATAGTGTTTATTTCGATATAGGGTAACAAGTTTTTTGTGTACTTTTTTACTGCCTGAGAAATATGAGTATCAAATTTAAGATTGTTGTTAGTTTCTATTCCGAGTAGTTTAGTATGCTGTAAAGGGGTTATGCAGGTATTGTTATGTGAGGTAATGTGGAAAGAGTTAGGAGAGGGAGACATTTTATTAGGAGAGGATATTAATAGTTTTTTTTTGGGGGGGGGTTTTAAGATTAGATTGGCATTTGTTAGTTAGGATTCAATGTCTTGAAAGGCTTTCTGAGTTAGTGTCTGAAGTTCAGATAAGGAGTGTGCAGAGCAAATCACGGTTGAGTCATCTGCATATTGGATGAGGGATGCATGAGTGGTTGCAAAATGGAGGTTATTAGTAAATATAGTAAATAGGAGTGGGCCTAAAATAGAGCCTTAGGGCACTCGAAGTTCAACTGGTAACAAGGGTAATAGGGTCTGTTGCCATGAGACTGCTTGTTGCCATCCAGTGATATAATCTTTGAACCATGCGAGAGTGGAATTAGAGAAGTAAAGGTTGGAAAGAGTGCTAAGAAGGTTAGTATGGAAAACCATGTCAAATGCTTTTGAGAGGTGCAAGAAGATAGAGGAGGCAAAGTGATTGTTGCTTCTTTGAAGATTGATGATGTTAGTAAATGACAACATTGCAGTTGTACTGTGGAATGGTCTAAAACCGTGTTGGGTATTGGTTAGAAGTCAGTTAGTAAGTAGGTAGTCTGTGACCTGCATCTGAATTACTCTTTCTAGGATTTTAGAGAGTGGTATCAGTATTGCTATTGGTCTATAGTTGTTGAAATCTGTAGATGAGCCACCCTTATGAAGGGGAATGATGTATGCAGTTTTCCAGATGGAAGGGACCTGGTGTTCAGCTACTGATCTGTTGATTAGTATTGATATAGGGTATGCTATGTCATCAGCTGTAAGTATCCTGTGGGTTAACTGTCTTTTCCAGATGGAAGGGACCTCGTGTTCAGCTATTGATCTGTTGATTAGTATTGATATAGGGCATGCTATGCTGTCAGCTGTAAGCTTTAAGTATTCTGTGGGTAAATTGTTGGCTGCTAGCGTAGTGGGTTTTAGTTTTTTCAGGAGTCTTTTGTTGGTATCAGTTGCTACTGGTTGCAGTGAGAAGGTAGATGTGATGCTGGGTGTTGGGGAGGAGGGCATGTTTGTTGCTGGGGTTTGATTTTTAGCTAGCACTAATATGGTTTCTGTGAAATATATGTTAAATTGAGTGGCTATGCTGTCTGAGTTATTGGTGGAGGTGGGGGGAGGGGTTCCTGTTTTATCTGGGTGTAGGATATTATTTATTGTCTTCCAGAATTTTTGTGGGTTATTGTGGTGTTTGATTTGTATTTCAGTGTAGTAGTTAACTTTATCTGTTTTTATTTGTTTCTTAGCTTTATTTCTAAGTTCCCGATAGGTTTGATGTGTGAGTTGGGACTTATTTGTTTTCCAGGAAGTCCAAGCCTTATCCCTAAGCCTGAGGAGGTTTAGTGTTTCTTTCTTTAACCATGGGGTATAGTTAGATTTTACACGTACATATCTAATTGGTACCTGTGTATCTAGAATGGAAAGGAAAGTAGTGTTAAAGTACTCTACTGCATTTTGTAGGGGCAAGAGTTTTAAAAACGCCCAGTTACAATGTTTGAATATTTCTATAAGTTTACAGGGGTTTAGTTGCTTTTTCTTTCTTAATTGTAGTAGAATGGGTTGTTTAGATTGCATTGTTTTCTTTCTGACCAAATAAGTGGGAAAATGATCACTAAGGCTCTCTGGCAGGCAGCCTGAAAGGCGGTACAGGGTTGGTCTATTAGTTAACATCCAGTCTAGAGTGGAGTGTCTGTCTGAAGTTTTATTCATTCTAGTGGGTCCCTGGGTGAGTTGAGAGAAATCATGTAGGTTAATATGGTTTTTGGGGTAAGTGGAATTGCAATCTGCTCAGTCTATATTAAGGTCCTCCATTATAAGTGTTTCCTGAGGTAGGTTATTGCAACACCAGTTTAATAAGTTTTCTACCATTGGAATATTATCTCCTGGTGGCATGTAAAGTGCTATTATATATATATTTTTATTAGGGTTTATTTTTAGTTTTGAATACAATATTTCTGCATTGTTGAGTTCATAGGTTCATAGGTAGGTACTAGGCTATTGGCCCTAGGGCCTATATAAGCCTAGCCAAAGGTACCCTGGCTTTCGCCACCCAAGAAAATTATTTTCCTGTGCCACTGTCGAGCAGAGCCACAGAAGTGATCCCCGGGGTGAATTTCCTATCTCCCATCCAATCATCAAGATTTTTCTTGAACAGTGCTAATGAGGAGCTTTGTTTGATATAGATAGGTAGTTTGTTCCAGAGTATGGGAAGTCTCTGGGACAGGAATCTATCCCTCCAGCATGTTCTGTTTATTGTGGTGATGCGGTTTAGGTCCCTAGAGCGTGTAGCTCATAGGGATTGGGATTTCTTTAAGTGGAGCATGTCTAAAAGCTCTGAGTTTGACATAGCTTTGTGTGTTAGGCAGAGATCGCCTCTGAGTAGGCGATATTCTACGGAGTAAAGCTGCAGTTTTTTGAGACGGTCTGCATAGGGCAACTCTTTGAGGCTGGTAATCCTCTTTGTGAGGTATTTCTGTGGCCTTTCCAGTTGTTGTAGATGTCTTGTGAGGTACATACCAAAAGGGGCATTGTACTCTATAATGGGTCTAATGAATGACGAGTAGAGGGGAACAATTACCTCTTTTTTCCTGGATGAGAAACCTTTTGTGATGAGGTGTGCCACATAGAAGGATTTCCTGACTACTGTGGCGATGTGATTATCAAAGGAGAGACTGCTGTCCACCTGTGTCCCAAGGTCTCTTATCACACTTTCGGTGTTAAGTAGACTACCACCTATGTGGTAGTTCATGGGTACTGAGTTTTTACCAAAAGGAATGACAATGCACTTTTTGGCATTGAGCCTTGAGGCCATGGCTTTGACACCAGGCATCTGTCTCAGCAAGGCCCTTTTGTAGGATGTCCACTTCTTTTGGAGTTTTGATTATGGCTCCTAGTTTGCAGTCATCTGCGAACTTCATTAGCCAAAGACCTTCTGTGTTGGCCTGTACTTCAGAGAAGTAGATACCAAACAGGAGAGGACCCAGGACTGAACCCTGTGGTACTCCACTTGTCACTGGTCTGAAGCTGGATTTGGAGTCTTCTACGTTCACAGTGTGGGTTCTGTCAGTGAGCCAGTTGGCAACCCATCTTGTGACATAGGGATTTATACCTAGTTTAGTGAGTTTATCTATAATTCCAGAGTGGGGGATGGTGTCAAAAGCCTTGGCGAGATCTAGATAGGCTGTGTGAACCACCTTACCCTCATCTACGGCTTTGGTGACTGCTTCAAAGAAGTCTATCAGGTTTAGTAGACATGATCTGCCTTTTACAAACCCGAATTGGGTGGGGTCCTGAGTTTGGAGATTACCAATGTCATTGTTTATAAGTTCCATGATGATATGCTCCATAGCCTTGCAGACCAGGCTCGTTAGGCTAATGGGGCGGTAGTTTCTGTGGTCTGTGGTGGCTCCCCTTTGTGGAGTGGGATAACTGTCGCTGTGCCATTCAGTGGGCACATAGCCTGAGGTGAGGCTATGATTGAACATGGTACTTAGGTGGGGTGCCAGTTCGTTCTGTAGTTCATGTAGAACACAGCCTGGGATGTCGTCAGGTCCCATGGATGCTGTGTTCTTGGCTTTGGATAGTGTGTTTTTTACCTGTGCAGCCGTGATTACAGGAACTTTGCATTCTTCTGGTATAGAGATGGGCCCTTTAGGGGATGACAGAGGGGTAAAGTTAGCACTGAACCTATCTGCCAGGATTTTGGCAATATCCGTTGGTTCTGTATATTTAGTGCCATTATGCTGTAACTCAGAGCAGATATGAGTGTTGCCATTGAGATTCTTGACATAGCTATAGAAGGCTTTGTGGTTGTCTTTAGAGTCAGTGGTGATTTTGTTTTCATAACTAGCTTTGGAGG